>NC_069505.1:519137109-519422109 GCF_027579735.1 Bombina bombina | reverse complement strand
TGGGTTCTAACAACACAGCACTAATTGGCTTAAATGCAAGTCAATAGATAATAAATTTAGTCATGTGATCAGGGGGGCATCAGAAGAGGCTTAGAAACAAGGTAATCACAGAGGTAAAAAGTGTATTAATATAACGTTTTCTGTGCAAAACTGGGGAATGGGTAATAAAGGGATTATGTATCTTTTTAAACAATTCAATTTTTTTTTCAGTTGACTGTCCCTTTAATGTAGCACTAACAATTTCTAATTCTCAGAACTTGAAATACCCCCTGCAGACTTCTCAAGGCTAACCCTGATACATATAAATTCTTAATTGACTTTATCAGATAACAACTGCAAAACAATGTATTTTATATTAAAGGGATACTAAACACAAACATTTTGTTTTTGTGATTCAGACAGAACATACAATTTAAAAAACAGTTTTGAATAGAAGCATTTTTGTAATATATATACACAGACAAGTACAGGATGCTCAAGCCCATTTAAAGGGACACTGAACCCAAATGTTTTATTTCATGATTCAGATAGAGCATGACATTTTAAGCAACTTTCTAATTTACTCCTATTATCAATTTTTCTTTGTTCTCTTGCTATCTTTATTTTAAAAGCAGGAATGTAAATCTTAGCAGCCAGCCCATTTTAGGTTCAGCACCATGGATAGCGCTTGCTTATTGGAGGCTTACATTTACCCACCAATAAGCAAGCATAGCCCAGGTTCTCAACCAAAAATGGTCCGGCTCCTATACATCACATTCCTGCTTTTTAAATAAAGTTAGCAAGAGAACGAAGAAAAATTGACAATAGGAGTAAATTAGAAAGTTGCTTAAAATTGCATGCTCTATCTGAATCATGGAAGAAAAAAATGTGGGTTTAGTGTCCCTTTAAGCAGACTCTTACCGTGGCGTTTTCCAGTGCACATAGTAGGATAAGGGAAGAGTTGTGTAATTCTAGGTGCTCCAGGAGAGGCCACTGATTAGGCCAAATGTAATGAGGAAACAGGTGTCCTGGCACCGGTGTCACAAGGAAGATAAAACTTTACAAATATGTATTTCATCCAATTAAAAACATCTATCAGTGATCAAGTGCTAACTCAGCATGAAACGCGTCGGATGCGGAGGGGCCAAGGTCCCCCCATCTTATTTTGTTCTTAGCCATCTGTGGTATTCATGCGTTGGATCCATATATGTTTACATATACATTTTTATGACGTTTTATCTTCCTTGTCACACCTGTGTTTTTTTTTGGAAGTGCCAGGACGCCTGTTTCCTCATTTTTGTAATATAACTGTATTGGCAAAAATGCTTCTTATAAAAGTTATAGCTGTTTTAAAAGTGTATTTAAGTATGCACCGTGCACCAGCATTTTAAACAAAACACTTGCTCAGAGAGCCTAAGGTGCTTGTACTATCTGGTAATGACTCAAGTTGTTAATTGCTGACATGATACAAGCCCCACTGGTGTTCTGAGCAGCTGTAGTATTTAAATTGCTGGTGCACTGAGAATATCTAGCTATACCTCACATGCACGTGCAGAGAAAAATGGAAACATTAAAACAGTGATAACTTTTACTAATAGTGTTTTTGCCAATACATGTATACAGGTGGCCCTCGGTTTACAACGGTTCAGTTTACACCGTTTCAGAATAACAACCTTTTTTCCAGTCATGTGACTGCTTTTGAAAAGCATTGAGAAGCAGTGCATTTATTAAAATAGCCAGTAGGTGGAGCTGTCTGCTTGTGTTGCAGCAAAGCCAAGCAAGCTGAAATTAATCAGTTTAACCAGACCTGAGCTATCGAGCAGATTTCAAAGGAACAAGATCGTCCTGTCTATAAATCAGTCCAGATTGGAATGCATAGAAAGAACTGTTTGCAGAAAAATGCAAGTGAAGTCTGTGTTGTGTAATTTTTTATTAGGTTTATAATGCTGTTTAGCAAATGTTTTTGTTCATTTAACTTTAATTATATATTCTGTGTTGTGTGATTATTTTATTAGGTTTATAATGCTGTTTAGTATTTAAAGTCTTCATTTCAAAGCTTTAAAAATAATGTATTATGTGTTACTTATGACAATTTTGAGAGGGGTCTGGAACCTATCTCCCTCACTTCCCATTGACTTACATTATAAACTGGGTTTCAATTTACAACGGTTTTGATTTACAACTATTCCTTCTGGAACCTAACCCCGGCGTAAACTGAGGGCTTCCAGGGGTGAGGGTATAAGAAGGTGCAATGTATATCCTGTATGTAGTTTATGAAAAAGTGTTTATGGTATCAGGAGATGTAATATATAGTGTTTTTCTTATATATAGGTAACACTGAATGTTGGGATGGGGGGGGGGCATACAGGGTGCAGGGCATATAAGAGCGCTGGGCTGTGGGACCCTGGAAACGTGTCTTGCCCAGGGCCCCGCAAATGTTTAGAGTTTCCCTGACGCTAAACCAAGCCTCCAAAACCTCAAGAATTTCGTAAACATTTGCCTAAAGACCCTTCTATTACACATTTCACAGATTCAAGCCCACCTGCAGATCCATGCATCTACTACTCCGTAAAGGGGAATTAAACACTTTGAGATGGTAATATAAAATTATAGATTGTGTGTGTATATATATATATATATTCCATTCTAAAATTGTGAGCTTTTCAGCTATCGTTAGAAATGGAAGTGCAGAACACTGTTATACCCCACACAGCCATTGACTGCACACTCTAGTGACATGTTTATAACTGTCCCTATTTGGCTACAGCAGAGAAGGTAAACTAAGTTACAACATGGCAGCTCCCATTGTTTTATAGACACTAAAATTTTACTTATTTTGTCACTATTTAAACAGCTAATGAAACTTAAAAAAATACATCTACATGTTATTCAGACTAATCCTTTCTTTGAGCGCATCATTCTATCTAGCATTTATTAAGTGTTTAATGTCCCTTTTTAAATGTCCCAGTTAGGACAACAACACAAATGAAAATATATGAAAAATTGCCTTCATATAGATTTATTTTTTAAATGTATATATTTTTGTTACATTGTATTCATTGTTACACATAGTTTTGGTTACATTGCCAAACGCACAAATTTTTCTCAGTTCTCAGACACTATACTTATTTGTAACATTTTTGGCGTCATAACAGGCGACTGAGCAGTTAAATTTGGACTGTCGTTTTTGTTAGAAATCCCATTTCCTCCTCCATATACCGTCTCCTAAATGTTACCGGTCAACCTCTTCTGTAAGGAAATCCTTTTGTTCGAGCCGACCTTCCCTGGTGGATCCGCACCCTTTAAGACGCTGTAGAATGACGAGCGAGGAAGGAAGGCAATGTCATTGTTTTGTTTTAGGAAAATCTCCTCCCTACAATACTTCACTTTCTAGTAATGAACAATTACTGTTCTCCAAACACCAAAGCATTTATAATAATAAATTACCGGCAACAATCAAATTTAGTTTTTAAGCGAATATAATGACGTGATAACATTTAATCCTGGGATGCAACGCATTTTGTACGATCGAACCAACCGAACCAAACTGCAAAACATCGTTCAGAAAAAGTTTAAAAATAGACCCAAAGCTGTGTGTTTTTTTATGTACCTGAATGTACTTTTGTACACTCATTTATATTTGGCCCAAACTTGTATTATGTCGTTTTGTTACTTTTTCTTGTCCTATTCTATAAACAAGCATTTTATTTTACCCAGCAAGAGATTTATGTTCTACTAGTCCTAAAGCCCGTGTACACGGGCCATTTTTTGCAGTACAGCCGTTCCACCCCTTGCTCTCTCTCTCTATCCCCCCTCTCTTTTTCACTCTCTTTCTCCCCTCTCTTTTGCTCTTTCTTTCTCCCCTCTCTTTTGCTCTCTCTCTCCCCCCTCTCTTTTGCTCTCTCTCTCCCTCTTTTGCTCTCTCTCCCTCTTTTGCTCTCTCTCTTCCCCCCTCTCGTTTGCTCTCTCTCCTCTCGTTTGCTCTCTCTCCTCTCGTTTGCTCTCTCTCTCCTCTCTTTTGCTGTCTCTCTCCCCCCTCTCTTTTGCGCTCTCTCCCCCCTCTCTCTTGTGCTCTCTCCCACCTCTCTTTTGTGCTCTCTCCCCCCTCTCTTTTGTGCTCTCTCCCCCCTCTCTTTTGTGCTCTCTCCCCCCTCTCTTTTGTGCCCTCTCCCCCTCTCTTTTGTGCCCTCTCCCCCCTCTCTTTTGTGCCCTCTCCCCCCTCTCTTTTGTGCCCTCTCCCTCCTCTCTTTTGTGCTCTCTCCCCCTCTCCATTGTGTTCTCTCCCTCTCTTTATCCCCCCTCTTCTGCTGCTCTCTCTATCCCCCTGCTCTCTCTAGTCTGCATTTGGCCCAGCCCGTGTCACGCCCGGCCCCACCCATGCCATGCCCGGCCACACCCACGACACACCCGGCCGGTCACGCCCACTCCACCACATGCGACGCCAGAAGGCGGAGGTCAGTGTGTTTGTCCTCACTCGCAGTCTCTACTGCGCATGACAGCTTCGGACAAACACACTTGGCCTTTTATTATATAGGATGTTCAACACAACTCAAAAATTAGTCAGTTATGATTCTGGGATCAAATATATAAACTGCTAACCTTAGTGATTTGATTTTGTTGAGGTACTAATTAATATGGTGCAACTTAATATGCTGGCACGTTTTTTCATATTTTATTAAAAGACCACTAAATACTGCAGAATTATATAATTAACACATACATAATGAAAAGACAATGCAATAACTCAATAACACTTAGGGGCATATCTATCAAGCTCTGAATGGAACTTGACGCCCCGTGTTTCTGGCGAGCCTGCAAGCTCGCTAGAAACGGCAGTTATGAAGCAATGGTCTGAAGTTTGCTGCTCCATAACCTGTCTCAGGCGGACAGAGATCGCCGGAATTCAACCCGATCGGGTTGATTGACACCCCTCTGCTGGTGGCCGATTGGTCGCGAGTCTGCAGGGGGCGGCATTGCACCAGCAGCTCAAAGAGCTGCTGGTTCAATGCTGAATACGGAGAGTGTATTGCTCTCTGCATTCAGCAAGGTATGTCGGACCTGATCCGCACTGTTGGATCAGGTCCGTCCGACATACCTTTGATAAATATCCCCCTTATTCTGAATTTTACACAAGCAGTAGATTTTTTTTTTTCTGCCAAATTTGTTTTTCTCCCATTTTCCAGCCCCCTGTACCACGTGACAGACATCAGCCATTTACAGACTAGTATACGTATACCCTGTGAGCTTGTGCACATGCTCAGTAGGAGCTGCTGCCTCAAAAAAATATGCATATAAAATGATTGTGCAAAATTGTATAATGGAAGTAAATTTGAAAAATTCTTAAAATTGTGCCCTCTTTCTGAATCATGAAAGTATAATTTTGACTAGAGTGTCCCTTTAACAGACCCCTTTTTTTTTTTAACTCAGCAAATAATTTATGTTCTTCGATATTCAACACTACTTGTAAATTAGTTGGCTATAATTTTGGGGTCAAATACGTAAACAGTTGAGCTTAGTGAAATTGGTTTTCTTGAGGTGCTTATATTATATGGCGCTACGTAATATGTTGGCGCTTTAGTTTTCTCCTATTGTAACTTTTTTATTTTTTTAAACCCAGCAAGCGATTATGATTTTTGTTGTTTAACACTATTCGTAAATTAGTTACGGTCAAATACGTAACAGGTAGTTATTAATACAGCTATGTAAAATATGTTGTCAGTTTATCAATAAATGATAATATTCAGTAATAATAGGAACTGTTTATAATTTTTTATGGTCATATTGTCATACGCCTGGCGCAGTATTGTTAACCCTTTAGATGGTATCAACGTAAATCCAAACCTGTGCCATTTAGTATATTGCAAAAATGAGTTAGAAAGTGATTTTTTTTTGATAGGGCACTTAAATCAAGTGTTCTCCCCACCTGCCACTGGCGTATGTGACATGGTGACATCTTGTTGCGTCTCATATTGAGGAACATCTTGGGCCTAAATTGTCCAGAACAGAAATATGCCTTGACCTCTAACGCGATACTCGTGCTGTTGGTGGTGGCTGGGGTGAGGGGGGTTGAAGAAGTCTAGCAAACAGCTGTTAAAATTTCTTTTTTTCTTTTTTTGTAGCTTGCCAGCTGCTTTTTTATTCCTTCTCCGCTGTCCAAAGCCTTTGTCCCATCTGACACGGCTTGCCCCCCTCCTCTGTCTTTTTTTCTGTCTCCGTCACCCCCTCCCCACACAGCTGCTGCCAAGTTTTGACTTTTTTAGACTTTAATTAAAATGAGGAATCACAATAGAGTATATGGGAAGGGGGGTGGGCTTCGGTCACACTTCCCCTGGCAACCAGCCTCAATCTGCTGTTAGGCCTAGCGTCTGGACCAGACCTGGGGCTGGAGTAAATGAGGCTTTAGGTTGCTATGTGGGGTGGGGGGAGGAAAGCGATAGATGGTAAAGAGGTTGGGGGGTTGTTGTCACTGCATCTGTGTGCTCGTGCCGTACCTATTCAAAGGACACAAAGAGACATAGGATGGCTATTGTTTAAGGCACACGCTGGATTGTCTACCCCCTGTCCCACCCTATACATAAGGTCATTTATTTTAATTTTGTGCATAGTACAATTAAATGGGTTGCCCATCCTTTTTGTAAACCTCTCTACATCCACGTCTGCCACTAAAAAAAAAAACAAGAAAAAAAAATTATTGATCAGGTATATAAAGAGCAATATTTATACATAAAAATAATTTTTTTTGCAAGAAAAGGGGTATAAAACTTTATTTTGCTTTTTGAAAACCATAAACATGTTCAATAAAAAAAGCTCATTGGCTGATAACCAAAACTCCCTCAGTTCCATTGGTGAGGTGTTTTTTTTTTGTCTTAATACATTTTTTTGCTAAAACAAAAACTGTAATAGATTTTTAAAATTACCTTTTTTTTTTTAGCTGTAAAAATATCATTTTATATGTATAGTTCATGTGTTCATCCCAGATAATGTATTTAAAGGGACACTGAACCCAAAATTTTTCTTTCGTGATTCAGATAGAGCATGAAATTTTAATCAACTTTCTAATTTACTCCTATTATCAATTTTTTTTATTCTCTTGGTATCTTGATTTGAAATGCAAGAATGTAAGTTTAGATGCCGGCCCATTTTTGGTGAACAACCTGGGCTGTCCTTGCTGATTGGTGGATAAATTCATCCACCAATAAAAAAAGTGCTATACAGAGTCCTGAACTAAAAAAAAAGCTGAGTGCCTTCTTTTTCAAATAAAGATAGCAAGAGAATGAAGAAAATTTGATAATAGGAGTAAATAAGAAAGTTGCTTAAAATTGCATGCTCTATCTGAATCACAAAAGAAAAAAATTGGGTTCAGTATCCCTTTAAGGTGATATTTAAAGGGATAATTTACAAAAAATGCTGAATCACTTGAAAGTGAGGCAGGATACCAGTAAAAAGCTGATAAAAAAATAAATAAATCATATGAACATCTTCATGCAAAAAGGAAGTTATTTTACTTCAAACTTTTTCTCAGTAGCCACATCCCACTGTAAAGGGACTTTAAAGGGACAGTCTACAATAGAATTTTTATCATTTTAAAAGATAGATAATCCCTTTTATTACCCATTCCCAAGTGTTGCATAACCAACACAGTTATGTTAATATACGTTTTACCTCTGTGATTACCTTTTATCTAAGCAACGTCTGACAGCCCCCTGATCACATGACTTTGTATTATCTATTGACTTGCATTTAGTACTGTGTTGTGTAAATTCTTAAATAACTCCCCGGGCATCAACACAATGTTATCTGTATCACCCACGTGAACTAGCGGTCTCCTGTTGTGAAAAGCTAATAAGAAAGCATGTGATAAGAGGCTGTCTTTAGTGGTTTAGAAACAAGCAGAAATGTAGAGGTTTAAATGTTATAAAAGTATAATAATCAAACAATGTTGGTTGTGCAAAGCTCGAGAATGGGTAGTAAAGGCATTATCTATCTTTTCAAACAATAATAATTTTAGTGTAGACTGTCCCTTTAAGCAGCCAATCAGAATGTTAGTCCTAGGACTTGCAAGGGAGCATGCATCTGACATGTGCAGGCACAGTTATGTTATTTCCCTCCTCAGTTTAAGGAAGTTTATTTGGAAACCTTGTGAGATTATGGTGAAATCCTGAAGTATAACTGCTCGCAGTGAGACATTTTGACGTAAAAATATATATTTTTTTTATATAGAGATGTTAATGTGATACTTGTTTTTATTGATATGCTGCATCACTTTCAAGTCATTTAGTGTTTGGGTAATACTAAGGTGACCAGATTTCCCATACCCATGTTTAGGACACTTTAGACGTAAATTCAGGACACCTAATATATAGAGAAAGAGGAGAGAGAAAGGGAAAAAAAGGAATATAATGACCATATATAATTATTTCTCAGTCTCTTTATTAGAATACAACCAGAAAATACAGGATATTTATATGCAGTATTAAAAAAAAGTAGCAAGTATTTAGTGTGACCTTCCCTTACACTTGAGCAATAGCAGGAACCTGGCTGTAACAAACCTAAATTGATTGAAACCCTAATTAATGTCATTGCTAACACCTGTATTTGTCCACTATTTCATGTCAAAATGGCTGCTGTGAAAAAGGTCTATTACACTAGGTTTGTGCAAAACATGCTTGAGCATTACATACACATGTGGTATGAGTTTAATTCATTGGAAGCTTGCTAATAAGACCAACTTTCAATCACATTATTCCATTCAAAATGCCAAAGATCACAGAATGTGACAGACATAAAATCATACTTTTGCATCAGCAAGGCCACTCTCAAAGGGAAATAAGCAAACAAACTGAATACTCAAGATGTGGTATTCAAGCTGTTATTAAGATATTTTAAAAATCAGGAAGGGTCGAGGGCAAAAAAAGGACTGGAAGACCAAGAAAACTTTCAAAATCTGATGAGAAGTTTCTCAGAGTCTCTTCTTTGAGAGACCGGAAGAAGTCCAGCAAGGACCTGGTTCAGCTTCATCGGGATGCCAAGTTGACCCTTCTACAGTCAGAAGAAGCTTGATCAGGAATGGTCTTTGTGGATGGGTAGCAGCCAAGAATGAGTGCTTGCAGCCTTTAGTGAAACATGGTGGAGGGTCTGTCCTTGTTTGGGGCTGCATTTTCTGCCAATAGTGTTGGCAATATTGTCCGAATTGATGAATACTGAAAAATACAGACAGGTTTGAACTCATCATGCCATTCCTTCTGGAAAGCGCCTGATTGGGAAAGGATTTATTTTTCAGCATGGTAACAATCCCCAAGCACACTGCTAATGCAGTGAAAACATATTTGGAGAGAACAATAGCTGCTAAAACACTGTCCAGTCTAGACCTGAATATCATAGAGGCACTATAGGATCACCTGGACAGAGAAATAAAAGTCAACATATTTTTGAAGAACTCTGGGCAGTGCTGAAAGAAGCCTGGTATGATATACCAGAAGATTACTTCAGAAAACTTCAGGACAGTCTCCCCAAAAGAGTTCAAGATGTGCTTATGGCCAAGGGACGTTGCACTAAATACTGAGTTTTGACTGAAGAAGCCATTTTGTTTTTTTATATTTTGTGTACATATTTTCTGTATTTTCTGTTTGTATCCTAATAAAGAGAGCAAATAATAAATATAGATGGTCATTAAAACTTTGCTAAAACAACAAATCTTATGGTGGCCTAAGACTTTTGCACAGTACTGTGTGTGTGTGTGTGTATATATATATTTGGGTAATACCTAAATCTAATTTGCTTCATTCTCTTGGTATCCTTTGCTGAAGGAGCAGCATTTCACCACTGGAACCTAGCTGAACACACCATATCATCCAATGACAAGTGATATATATGTGCACCCACCAATCAGCAGTGCTTTGCTGCTCATAAGCCTACATAGGAATTATTTTCAACAAAGGATACCAAGAGAGCAAAGCATATTAGATACTAGGAGTTAAAAGGAACGTTGTTTAAAGGAATATTAAACACAATTTTTTTCTTTTATGATTCAGATAGAGCAAGCAATTTTAAGCAACTTTCCAATTTATTCCTATTATCACGTTTTCTTCGTTGTCTTGCTATCTTTATGTGAAGGAGTAGAAATGTAAGGTTAGGGGCCGGCCCATTTTTGGCTCAGCACCTGGGTAGTGCTTGCTGATTGGTGGCTACATTTACCCACTAATCAGCAAGCGCTACCCAGGTTCTGAACCAAAAATGGGCCGACTCTTAAGCTTACATTCCTGCTTTTTCAAATAAAGATAGCAATAGAACAAAGACAAATTGATAATAGGAGTAAATTAGAAAGTTGCTTAAAATATCTGGGGCGCGATCCGATATAGATCGCAGTTTGCGGCGCAAGCGAGGGAACCCACGTCGCCCGCAGTTTCAGCTCGCAACTCGAGCCATCCAATATGCGGCGCCGTCACTTGCTAAAGTGGCGCAAGTCTCACAAACCAGCGATGTCCAGAAATCTGCGTAAGTACAGATTTTTGGAGTCGCCAGTGACTTGCGCCACGTTAGAAACTGCCGGCGCCTATAAAACCTGACTAAAGTCTAAATCACCCGCACTGTCTAACACGCCTCCTAAACATAGCCCGACACGTCTAACCCTCTATCCGATATCCCCCCTCACTATCCTAACAATAAAAAAGCTATTAACCCCTAAACCGCCGCTCCCGTACCCCGCCGCAACCTAATAAAGTTATTAACCCCTAAACCGTCGCTCCCGTACCCCGCCGCCATCTATATTATATCTATAACCACCTAAAGTGAGCCCCTAACACCGCCGCCATCTATATTAAAATTATTAACCCCTAATGTAAGCCCCTAACACCGCCGCCATCTCTATTAAAATGATAAACCCCTAATTTAATCTACCTACCCCGCCGCCAGCTATATTATCTATATTAACCCTAAGTATATTATAGTTAATATAGGTATTACATTATATATATTAACTATATTAACCCTAATTATATTAGGGTTAATATAGTTAATATAGTTACTATAGTATTTATATTAACTATATTAACTCTATCTAACCCTAACACCCCTAACTAAATTTATATTAAATTAATCTAATTCATTTATAAACTAAAATATTCCTATTTAAATCTAAATACTTACCTATAAAATAAACCCTAAGATAGCTACAATATAATTAATAATTACATTGTAGCTATGTTAGGGTTAATATTTATTTTACAGGTAAATTGTTAATTATTTTAACTAGGTATAATAGCTATTAAATAGTTATTACCTATTTAATAGCTACCTAGTTAAAATAATTACCCAATTACCTGTAAAATAAATCCTAACCTAAGTTACAAATACACCTACACTATCAATAAATTAAATAAACTATAAACATCTATCTAAAAATACAATTAAATTAACGAAACTAAATTATAAAAATAAAAAAACACTAAATTACAAAAAATAAAAAACAGATTACAAGATTTTTAAGCTAATTACACCTATTCTAAGCCCCCTAATAAAATAATAAACCCCCAAAATAAAAAAAATTCCCTGCCCTATTCTAAATTAAAAAAAGTTCAAAGCTCTTTACCTTACCAGCCCTTAAAAGGGCCTTTTGTGGGGCATGCCCCAAAGAATTCAGCTCTTTTGCATACAAATACAATACCCCCCCCATTACAACCCACCACCCACATACCCCTATTCTAAAACCACCCAAACCCCCCTTAAAAAAGCCTAACACTACCCCCCTGAAGATCTCCCTACCTTGTCTTCACCACACCGGGCCGAACTCCTGATCCGATCCGGGCGATGTCTTCCTCCAAGCGGCAAAGAAGAATTCTTCCTCCGGCGATGTCTTCCTCCAAGCGGCAAAGAAGAATTCTTCCTCCGGCGACGTCTTCCTCCAAGCGGCAGCAAAGTCTTCATTCTTCCGGCGGCATCTTCAATCTTCTTTCTTCGCTCCGCCGCCGCGGAGCATCCATCCCGGCCGACGACTGAACGACGAATGAGGTACCTTTAAATGACGTCATCCAAGATGGCGTCCGCCGAATTCCGATCAGCCAATAGAATGCGAGCTCAATCTGATTGGCTGATTGGATCAGCCAATCGGATTGAACTTGAATCTGATTGGCTGATTCAATCAGCCAATCAGATTTTTCTAACTAATTCCGATTGGCTGATAGAATCCTATCAGCCAATCGGAATTCGGCGGACGCCATCTTGGATGACGTCATTTAAAGGTACCTCATTCGTCGTTCAGTCGTCGGCCGGGATGGATGCTCCGCGGTGGCGGAGCGAAGAAAGAAGATTGAAGATGCCACCGGAAGAATGAAGACTTTGCTGCCGCTTGGAGAAAGACGTCGCCGGAGGAAGAATTCTTCTTTGCCGCTTGGAGGAAGACATCGCCGGAGGAAGAATTCTTCTTTGCCGCTTGGAGGAAGACATCGCCCGGATCGGATCAGGAGTTCGGCCCGGTGTGGTGAAGACAAGGTAGGGAGATCTTCAGGGGGGTAGTGTTAGGCTTTTTTAAGGGGGGTTTGGGTGGTTTTAGAATAGGGGTATGTGGGTGGTGGGTTGTAATGGGGGGGGTATTGTATTTGTATGCAAAAGAGCTGAATTCTTTGGGGCATGCCCCACAAAAGGCCCTTTTAAGGGCTGGTAAGGTAAAGAGCTTTGAACTTTTTTTAATTTAGAATAGGGCAGGGAATTTTTTTTATTTTGGGGGTTTATTATTTTATTAGGGGGCTTAGAATAGGTGTAATTAGCTTAAAAATCTTGTAATCTTTTTTTTATTTTTTGTAATTTAGTGTTTGTTTTTTTTTGTAATTTAGTTTAGTTAATTTAATTGTATTTTTAGATAGATGTTTGTAGTTTATTTAATTTATTGATAGTGTAGGTGTATTTGTAACTTAGGTTAGGATTTATTTTACAGGTAATTGGGTAATTATTTTAACTAGGTATATATTAAATAGTTAATAACTATTTAATAGCTATTATACCTAGTTAAAATAATTAACAATTTACCTGTAAAATAAATATTAACCCTAACATAGCTACAATGTAATTATTAATTATATTGTAGCTATCTTAGGGTTTATTTTATAGGTAAGCATTTAGATTTAAATAGGAATATTTTAGTTTATAAATGAATTAGATTAATTTAATATAAATTTAGTTAGGGGTGTTAGGGTTAGATAGAGTTAATATAGTTAATATAAATACTATAGTAACTATATTAACTATATTAACCCTAATATAATTAGGGTTAATATATATAATGTAATACCTATATTAACTATAATATACTTAGGGTTAATATAGATAATATAGCTGGCGGCGGGGTAGGTAGATTAAATTAGGGGTTAATCATTTTAATAGAGATGGCGGCGGTGTAAGGGGCTTACATTAGGGGTTAATAATATTAATATAGCTGGCGGCGGTATAGGGGGATTAGATTAGGGGTTAATAATTTTTATATAGGTGGCGGCGGTGTAAGGGGTCAGATTAGGGGATAGATAAGGTAGATGGCGGCGGTTTTAGGGGCTCACAGTAGGGGGTTAGTTTATGTAGATGGCGGCGGGGTCCGGGAGCGGCGGTTTAGGGGTTAATAACTTTATTAGGGATTTCGGGGGGGGGGGGGATCGCGGTTGACAGGTAGATAGACATTGCGCATGCGTTAGGTGTTAGGTTTATTTTAGAAGATCGCGGTTGACAGGGAGATAGACATTGCGCATGCGTTAGGTGTTAGGTTTATTTTAGCAGCCAGTTTAGGGAGTTACGGGGCTCCAATAGTCAGCGTAAGGCTTCTTACGGCTGCTTTTTGTGGCGAGGTGAAAATGGAGTAAGTTTTCTCCATTTTCGCCACGTAAGTCCTTACGCTGCATATTGGATACCAAACTGCGCTGGTTTGGTATACCTGCCTATGGCCCAAAAAACTACGGGCGACGGCAGAAATATACGCGCGTAACTTCTAGGTTACGCCGTATATAGGATACCAAACCAGCGTAAATCTTGGCGTCGCCGGCTTTTGCGGGCGACGATTTTTATCGTATGGACCCCCTGAATTATTAAAGAAAAAATGTGGGTTTAGTATCTATTTAAAATTGCATGTTCTATCTAGAATCATGAAAGAACATTTTGGGGTTTCATGTCGCTTTAAAGATAGAACTTTCAATTTTAAACAATTTTCCAATTTATTTCCATTAACAAAATGTTCAGTCTTTTTATATTTACACTTTTTGAATCACCAGCTCCTACTGAGCATGTGCAAGAATTCATAGAATATACGTATGTGCATTTGTGATTGGCTGATGGCTGTCACGTGATACAGGAGGAGTGTAAATAGACATAACTTTGAAATTTGTCAGAACAAAATCTACTACTCATTTGAAGTTAAAGTGACAGTATACACTCATTTTCATATAACTGCATGTAATAGACACTACTATAAAGAATAAAATGCACAGATACTGCTATAAAAATCCAGTATAAAACTGTTTAAAAACTTACTTAGAAGCTCTCAGTTTATCTCTGTTGAAAAGGTTAATGGAACACCCACTGCAAGTGGGAAATAAGACACTCCCCCCTCCCCTCTTTTGCATATGAAAAGACCCTTTACACAAACAGGAGCAAGCTGGAGTAGGTATCTGTCGGTATTCTCATAAAACTTTGGGGCTTGGTTAGGAGTCTGAAAATCAGAGCAATGTTATTTAAAAATAAGCAAAACTATACATTTAAAAAAAAACCAAAAAAAAACTTTATGGACTGCATAAATAGATCATCTACAAAACATTTATGCAAAGAAAAAATGAGTGTATAATGTCCCTTTAAGTTCAGACTAAGTGCTATTGCATTGTCTTGTTATCATGCAATTGTTCATTATGGAAATCTACTGTATTTACTGGTCTTTTAACATGTTGTGTTTCAAAACCATATAGATATGTGTGTTCATGTCTCAATAAGGAATTTGAAAAGGGTATAATCTATATAGCAGCATTTGTTTGTTGGGTTATTGATTTCACACATTTTTTATTATATAAAATTATGTATTTGTTTTTTTAAATTTTATTTCTGTATGTTTTGCCCAATGCTACACAAAGTCTGGTAGAATCAGTAATCCATTGAAAAGTGTCTGGGGTGTATCAGCTAATGATTTCATTAAAGGGATAGTCTAGTCAAAATTAATCTTTAATGATTCAGATAGAGCATGCAATTTTAAGTAACTTTCTAATTTACTCCTATTATCAATTTTTCTTCGTTCTCTTGGTATCTTTAGGGATATATGTAACTACTATGCCTCTCCCTGCGCCCACATGTTAAAACTTTACTCCTCAGATTTTACCATGTTTACAACATACACAGCTCCTGGCTGGGGATTTTTACCAAAGTTCATAAAACCAAAAATCATTTATTTACTCTATCCTTGCAAACCAAAAATCATTTATTTACTCTATCCTTGCCACAGAGATGCTGTGTCTTATCTTTAACCCTGTCTCTGCCAGAAAGACAGTGTCAAATTTCCTTAAAGGGACAGTTTACTCAAAAAATTTCTCCCCTTTAATTTGTTCCCAAGGATCCACTTTATCTGCTGGAGTGTATTAAATTGTTTACAAGTAGCTCCTTTACCCTTATATTGGCATTTGAAATTGTTAATTTAGCATGTGGTATCCCCACCTATTCTGAAAGTTTGTGGCCGCGCGTACCAGCTATAGATAAGCTTTGTAAACACAGCCAGCAGAAGAAATTACACTCCCAGTGTGATAAAGCAGAGATAAGGTAATACAATGTTGATTTTCCATTGTTCTCTCAAAGTATTGGTGATTGTTTTATGGACAGATATAAGATAAAGAAGCAGGTATATGTGCACAATGTGATACAGTAATGAGATCGGATTATAACCACAATCTCAACCTATTTTATTAGGCTGTGGCTTCAAAACACAAAATCAGAGCTTTAATATACAGAAATAAACCTTAAAAAGCTAATTTTCATACATTTTTTAGTCTGCAGTTGGTAAAAAAAGCAATTGTAAATACATTAAGGGAAAAACTATTTTACAGTATACTGTCCCTTTAACTCTGTTATCAGAGACCATGTTGCTTAACTCTATCCCTGCCAGACATTGTGTAATTTAATTCCATCTCTGCTAAAGGGATTGTGTCCCTTAACTCAATCCATGCCAAAAAGTATGTGTTTGTTAACCCATTCTTGCCATAAAACTGAATTCCTTAACCATACCCCTGCCAGATAAACTGTATCTCTTACCCTTAACTCAATCTATGTCAGAAAGAATGTGTTCCTTAACCCTACTCGTGTCAGGTAGTCTGTGTTCTTTAATCCTGTCCCTTCTAAAGAGACTTTATCTCTTAACCCCATCCTTGCCATAGAGATTACAGCCCTAAAAGCTGTTGCTGCCAGAGAGACTGCCTTTCTTAACCCCATCTCTACTAGAGAGAGAATGCATTTCAACCCATATCCCCATCTCTGCCAGAGAGACTGCATTCCTTAATTCCATCCCTGCCACAGACAAGTTCATAAGTAAAATAATTGCTTAATTTCTGCCTAAGGATACTTATTCCTTAGCCCTGATACTGCATTCTTTAACTACATCACTGCCATAAAAGCTAAAGTACATTCCTTAACATCAAGTAAGTGTTCCTTAACCTCATCTCTGCCAGAGATACTGTATTTCTTAACCTCATCTCTGCCAGAATGATTCTTTCTTAACCCTATCCCAACCAGAGAGTCAGTCCCATAACCCTATCCCTTAGCTCCTTCCCTGCCTGTGCTTTGCATGGTACCTGCCATACCCCTTGCACTGCATTATATCTCCCCTTAACCCTATGAATGCTCAAACCCTGCACAGTTGGCCGTTCTCTTCTCCAGTGTACCTGTGTGTATCATTTATTCCATATCTGATTTTTTTTTTCTCCCTATGTTTTAACTCCCACTTTCGTGTTGGCATTTCCAGAACACTCTCCCCCGTATCACATTTCTCTCCACCCTCCCCGTTACAGGTGAATTGTCAGGTTTCCCTGAGTCGCCTGATCTTTCGTGATGTCACAAAAGCACTCAGCACTACAACGTGCAATTATTATTTTTTTGTACATCCACGTCACAAATCCGTAGCCAGGCAACCATTGCCATGGTAACCGGATTTTAAAGATATGTGGGATGCTGCAGCCTATGATGTATTGACAGCTGAGTCTGGTGATTTACTTGGCATGCACAGTACCACTATAAATTAGGATTTGTTATATCTTATTATAACAAATGTAACTAGAAAAAATATTTTGAATCCTTACCACCTTTACAGAGTGGCAATCCTATGTATCAGCCAAAATTTCTTTATCTTCTGTTTTTATTTCCTATGAAATAATCTTAAGGACATTAAACACTTTGCAATTACAATACATTTCTGTTGTGTTGCTATATAATAACATATCAGCCAAGTCTAAACATTTTAAAAACAAATTAACATCCTTTTTAATACAATTATTTATCAAAAGTCAAACTTCACCAACCACTTGCCTTATTTGGAGGGGCCAATTGGGTCTTTAGCAGACAACAAGGCTATTACTGGCTATAATGTTAGTATATACTGCATTATTTAATATAATCCAAATAGGGACATATATGTAGCAGGGTCAGCCTTGAGAAGTCAGCAGAGTGCATTTCAAGTTCTCAGAATTAGAACTTGAAATGCACTAGAAAATTTTCAGAGCTAAATTACATTAAAAAGGGGCAAAATAAATAATAAAAATATATTGCAAAGTCATTTCATTATGCACAAATAATCTTTTTATACAAAAATCTCAAGGTGTTAACTGTTTCTTTAATTGTATATAACGAAATAGTGATTGCGTAGATGTTATTACTATTAAAATATACAGGGTCTGTGAAGATCATGGTTAGTTTTCACCCCAGTAATCCTTACACTGACTAGAGGCAACAACATGACTTTAAGGGTTATATTTATCAAGCCCTTTTCTCCACTTTGACTGCAGGTGCGCACAAGCAAACCTGCAGTCACGGTTTATCAAGCAGCGGTCATTAGACCGCTGATCACCTACTCTCTACTCTTAGTTGGAGAATTTCAATATCCCCGGTCTCTTCCGAACGTAGAGATTGACAGCTTCTGCCAGCGCATGATTAACTGTGCGCAGGCAGGGGGGCGGGGTTGTATGCAAGTTCAAAGGAGCGCTTTTGTGCAATGTTAAATAAGGCAGCAAATTGCTGCCCACCAGAGGAGAGCTCGGGCAGACAGGGGCAAATATGTCCGCCCCTGTCCACCATGGATTGATAAATTGAGCTCTAAGGGCTCGATTTATCACGCCATGGCGGACAGGGTCATACATATGCGACCCTGTCCACCCCAGCTCGCCTCTGGCAGGCAGCAATCTGCTGGCGGTATTCAGCATTGCATGCAATCGCTATTTTGCGCCCGCGTGCAACACCGCCCCATGCCCACGCAAGCCAATCACGCGCGGACAGGAGCTGTCAATCTCCCGGTCAGACCAGAGATGGAGTAGAGGGTAGGTAATCAGCGGTCTAATGACCGCTGCTTGATAAATTGTGACAGCAGGTTCGCTTGTGAGAACCTGCAGTCGTAGCGAGGCAAAGGGATTGATAAGTCGAGCCCTAAGAGGCTGGAATTGGATGTTTCAGGAGAACAGAAAATGGATAGCTACATTTTGGAATTTACCAAAGGAAGTTGTGGTGGTCGATAGATCTTTTTGCAAAGGTACCTAAGATTATGATACAGTGCAAAAAAAAGGAACTAACAGAAAAGGCACAGCATTTAGTGCTGATTTACAAATAAGTGACAATAATCAAAAAATGTGAAATACCTGATGAAAATGTCAGGGGTGATTAAAGATTTAAAGGGACAGTCAATTCCAAATTAAACTTTCATGATTCAGAAAGGGCATGCAATTTTAAACAACTTTCCAATTTACTTTTATCACCAATTTTGATTTGTTTTCTTGGTATTCTTAGTTGAAAGCTAAACCTAGGTAGGCTCATATGCTAATTTCTTAGACTGTGAAGGCCGCCTCTTATCTCAGGGCATTTTGACAGCTTTTCACCACTAGAGGATGTTAGTTCATGTGTGTCATATAGCTAACATTGTGCTCATGCACGTGAAGTTACCTAGGTGTCAGCACTGATTGGCTAAAATGCAAGTCTGTCAAAAGAACTGAAATAAGGGGACAGTCTGCAGAGGCTTAGATACAAGTTAATCACAGAGGTAAAAAGTGTATTATTATATCTGTGTTGGTTATGCAAAACTGGGGAATGGGTAATAAAGGGATTATCTATCTTTTTAAACAACAAAAATTCTGGTGTATACTGTCCCTTTAAATTGAGCTTTTGTTATTTTTATTTTAATGTTTCATCAGCTTCTAGAAAAGCCTGAATGCAAAGTCCATAGGGAAATTTACATTTAGCCACCAATCAGCAAGCACTAGCCAGGTGCTAAACCAAACATGGGCGGGCTCCTAAGCTTAGATTCCTTCTTTTTCAAATAAAGATACCAAGAGAATGAAGAAAATCTGATAATAGGAGTAAATTAGAAAGTTGCTTAAAATTGCATGCTCTATCTGAATCACGAAAGACAAAATTTGGGTTTAATATCCCTTTAAAGGGACATATATGTAAAAAAAAAAAAAAAAATGCTCCAGTGTCTCATTATTCCACCATTGTTAGCATAGTTTTGTTTAACCCCTGAAAATGGGTAAAACACAAAGTAAAATTTTGGTTTCAGATAGAGTTGTTCAGATAGAGTGTCAAATTAAAAACACAAACAAAAAAACTTTAAAATATACTTCTGTTATCACATTTACTTTGTTCTCTTGGTGTCCTTTGTTAAAGAGCAGGTAGGTAGGTTCAGGAGAGTTCATGCGTTTGGAGCATTTTATGGCAGCTGTTTTGCAAGAATGATTTTAACAATGTTATACATTTGCAAGAGCATTAGGTGGCAGCAGTGTTTGCTGCTATATTGTGCTCCAAAAACATGTATGCTGCCTGCCAAACACTTGGCAATAGAAGCTCTTGCAATTTGTATAACAGTTTAGCAAAATAGCTGCCATATAGTGCTGAAGACATGTGTACAGGCCTGAGACGGCCTACATGCTTTTCAACAAAGGATACCAAAAGAACAAATAAAATTGATAAAAGAAGTAAAAGGGCAAGTTGTTTAAAATTGTTCTATCTGAATTGTGAAAGTTGGGTTTAATGTAGCTTTAAGGGGCCTATTTATCTAGCTCTGTATAGAGCTTGATGCCCCGTGTTTCTGGCGAGACTTCAGGCTTGCCAGAAACACAAGTTATGAAGCAGCTGTCTAAAGACCGCTGCGCCATAACCTGTCCGCCTGCTCTGAGGCGGCGGATAGACATCACCAAAATTCAACCCGATCCAATACAATCAGGTTGATTGACACCCCCTGCTTGCAGCCGATTTGCTGCAAATCTGCAGGGGGCGGTAGTGCACCAGCAGTTCACAAGAACCTTGAAAATAGCTTTACCAATGCAGCAACCAGAAATCTATCTCCTACTGATGAGTTCCAAAAAGAACGAAACAGGCTGTCTAGTGAGTGATTTCTGGTTTGCTGCAATAATCCTGTTAAAAGGATAGCTGTGTTAAAACAGTATTTTGAAGCAAAAAATGAGAATTTGCATATCTAATTTGCATATCGTACCCAGAATTCTCTTGTGCATTGGTAACATTGTATATGAGGTATTTCTGGGAAAAAGCAAGCGGGGAATCTTGCCTAGATGTGCTAATTTCCTATGCAAATATTTACATAAATTTAATTTTGAGAGATGGAGGAATTTAATTTCAGTTTTTTATCTCCCCCCATAATTTTAATGAATTTTGGTTTAACCTTGAAAATAGCTTTACCAATGCAGCAACCAGAAATTGATCTCCTACTGATGAGTTCCAAAAAGAACGAAACAGGCTGTCTAGTGAGTGATTTCTGGTTTGCTGCAATAATCCTGTTAAAAGGATAGCTGTGTTAAAACAGTATTTTGAAGCAAAAAAACTGAGAATTTGCATATCTAATTTGCATATCTTACCCAGAATTCTCTTGTGCATTGGTAACATTGTATATGAGGTATTTCTGGGAAAAAGCGAGTGGGGAATCTTTCCTAGATGTGCTAATTTCCTATGCAAATATTTACATTTATTTATATATGTAAACAAATTTCCAGTTTACTTATATTATCATTTTTTTTTGCTTAAAGGGATAGGAAAGTCAAAATTAACCTTACATGATTCAGATAGAGCAGGTCATTTTAAGACACTTTTAAACTCAATTCTATTTTCAAATGTGCTTTGTTCTCTTAGTATCCCTTGTTAAAAAATGAATATGCACATATCATACATTAGTGGGAGCTGCTGCTAATTGGTGTATGCACACATCTGTCTCTTGTGATTGGCTAAATAGATATTTTCAGCTTCCTGTCAGTAGTGCAATGCTGTCCCTTCAGCAATGGATAACAAGAGAATGAAGAAAATGTGATAATAGAATTAAATTGGAAAGTTGTTTAAAATTGTATGTTCTATCTGAATCGTAAAAGAAAATTTTGGGGTTTACTATCCCTTCAATTCTCTTAGAAATCCTTTCTTGCAATGCACTATTAGGAACTAGCTGAACACATTGGTAAGCCAATGACAAGAGGCATATATGTGCAGCCACCAATCAGTAGCTAGCGCCCAGCTTCTGAGCCTATCTAGGTATGCTTTCCAACAAAGGATACCAAGGGAACAAAGTACATTTGATAATAGAAGTAAATTGGAAAGTTGTATTCTTTATCTGAATCAAAAACATTTAGGGCTAGATTACAAGTGGAGTGCAAAATTTCGATTTCGCAAATGCAATATTCACGAACCACTTAGTAATACCAGCGCATGCAATTGTGCACTGGTATTACAATTTAGGTGCAATGGACATCTTGCTTACTTAATTGCCATGGTTAGCTTTGTTTACTCCAGTTGCAAATCCATATTGGTTCCCCCAGATTAGGCAAATAGAGGGTGGAATTTGACAATTGAAAAACAGTTGCAGCAAACAAGCGGCCAGATTACGAGTTTTGCGTTATGAGCAGCTCGGTAATAATTTGCAAATTATTTCCACCGCTCACCTTTAATAGCGCTGCTAATAAAGGTTTGCAAAAACTCGGCGTTAGCAGGCAATATAGCAGCGTTGAGCTCCATACCGCACACAAATACCAGCGCTGCTTTGAGCTGGTTGTACGTGCTCGTGCACGATTTTCCCATATACATCAATGGGGAGAGCCAGCTAAAAAAAAAGCCTAACACCTGCAATAAAGGAGCTTAAAGCTCCGTAACGCAGCCCCATTGATTCCTATGGGGAAAGAAAATTTATGTTTACACCTAACTCCCTAACATAAACCCTGAGTCTAAACACCCCTAATTTTCTGCCCCCGATATCACCGACACCTACATTACACTTATTAACCCCTAATCTGCCGCCCCCGACATCGCCGCCACCTACCTACACTTATTAACCCCTAATCTGCCGCCCCCACCTACATAAATTTATTAACCCCTAAACCTCTGGCCTCCCACATCACTAACACTAAATAAATATATTAACCCCTAAACCTAAGTCTAACCCTAACACCCCTAACTTTAATATAATTAAAATAAATCTAAATAAAAATTACTATCATTAACTAAATAATTCCTATTTAAAACTAAATACTTCCCTATAAAATAAACCCTAAACTAATCTACAATATAACTAATAGTAAAATTGTAGCTAGCTTAGGTTTTATTTTTATTTCACAGCTAAGTTTGTATTTATTTTAACTAGGTAGACTAGTTAGTAAATAGTTATTAACTATTTACTAACTATCTAGTTAAAATAAATACAAATTTACCTGTAAAATAAAACCTAACCTGACTCACACTAACACCTAACATTACACTAAAATTAAATAAATTACATTAATTAAAAACAATTAACTAAATTACAAAAAAAATAAACACTAAATTACACAAAATAAAAAAGAAATTATCAAATATGTAAACTAATTACACCTAATCTAATAGCCCTATCAAAATAAAAAAGCCCCCCCAAAATAAAAAAAACACTAGCCTAAACTAAACTGCCAATAGCCCTTAAAAGGGCCTTTTGCAGGGCATTGCCCCAAAGAAATCGGCTTACCTGTAAAAAAAAATACAAACAACCCCCCAACAGTAAAACCCACCACCCACACAACCAAACCCCCCAAATAAAATCCTATCTAAAAAAACCTAAGCTCCCCATTGCCCTGATAAGGGCATTTGGATGGACATTGCCCTTAAAAGGGCATTTAGCTCTTTTCTGTGCCCAAACCCTAATCTAAAAATAAAACCCACCGAATAAACACTAACCTCCGAAGATCCACTTACAGTTTTTGAAGACTGGACATCCATCCTCATCAAGCCAGGAGAAGTCTTTATCCAAGCGGGCAGAAGTCCTCATCCAGACGGCATCTTCTATCTTCATCCTTCCGACGCGGAGCGGCTCCATCTTCAAGACATCTGGCGCGGAGCATCCTCTTCTTTGGATTCCTCTTGAAGAATGAAGGTTCCTTTAAATGACGTCATCCAAGATGGCGTCCCTTAAATTCCGATTGGCTGATAGAATTCTATTAGCCAATCGGAATTAAAGGGTAAAAAATCCTATTGGCTGATGCAATCAGCCAATTGGATTGAGCTCACATTCTATTGGCTGTTCCAATCAGCCAATAGGATTTTTTACCCTTTAATTCCGATTGGCTGATATAATTCTATCAGCCAATAGGAACTCAAGGGACGCCATCTTGGATGACGTCATTTAAAGGAACCTTCATTCTTCAAGATAAATCGAAAGAAGAGGATGCTCCGCACCAGATGTCTTGAAGATGGAGCTGCTCCGCTTCAGAAGGATGAAGATAGAAGATGCCGTCTGGATGAAGACTTCTGCCCGCCTGGAGGACGACTTCTTGCCGCTTGGATGAAGACTTCTCCCTGCTTCGTTAAGGACTTCTTGCCACTTGGATGAAGACTTTTCCCGGCTTTGTTGAGGATGGATGTCCGGTCTTCAAAAACTGTAAGTGTATCTTCGGGGGTTAGTGTTGGGTGGGTTTTATTTTTAGATTAGGGACTTTGGGCAATGTAAAAGAGCTAAATGCCCTTTTAAGGGCAATGCCCATCCTAATGCCCTTTTCAGGGCAATGGGGAGCTTAGGTTTTTTTAGGTAGTTTTTTTTTTGGAGTGTTGGTTGTGTGGGTGGTGGGTTTTACTGTTGGGGGGTTGTCTGTATTTTTTTTTTTTACAGGTAAAAGAGCTGATTTCTTTGGGGCAATGCCCCACAAAAGGCCCTTTTAAGGGCTATTGGCAGTTTAGTGTAGGCTAGGTTTTTTTATTTTGGGGGCGCTTTTTATTTTGATAGGGCTATTAGATTAGGTGTAATTAGTTTAAATATTTGATAATTTCTTTTTTTTTTTAATTTAGTGTTTGTTTTTTTAATTTAGTTAATTGTATGTAATTAATTTAATTTATTTAATTTTAGTGTAATGTTAGTCGTTAGTGTAACTTAGGTTAGGTTTTATTTTACAGGTAAATTTGTATTTATTTTAGCTAGTCTACCTAGTTAAAATAAATACAAACTTAGCTGTGAAATAAAAATAAAACCTAAGATAGCTACAATGTAACTATTAGTTATATTGTAGCTAGCTTAGGGTTTATTTTACAGGTAAGTATTTAGTCTTAAATATGTATTATTTAGGTAATAATAGTAGGTTTTATTTAGATTTATTTTAATTAAAGTTAGGGGTTAATATATTTATTTAGTGTTAGTGATGTGGGAGGCCAGAGGTTTAGGGGTTAATAACTGTAGTATAGTGGCGGCGACATTGGGGCAGCAGATTTGGGGTTAATAATAAATAAGTAGTGTTTACGATGCGGTAGTGCTGCGGTTTAGGGGTTAATATGTTTATTATAGTGGCGGCGATGTCCGGAGTGGCAGATTAGGGGTTAATACATTTATTTTCGTGTTTGCGATACTGGAGGGCCTCTGTTTAGGGGTTAATAGGTAGTTTATGGGTGTTAGTGTACTTTGTAGCACTTTAGTTATGAGTTTTATGTTACAGCTTTGTAACGTAAAACCCATAACTACTGACTTTCAGGTTACGGTACGGATCTTGTAGTTATGGGCTGTACCGCTTACTTTTTGGCCGGACAGGCAAACTCGTAATACCGGCGCTGTGGAAGTCCCATTGAAAAAGGACTTTTTTAAAAGTGCGGTAGTTACTTTGCGTGATTGCCAAAAAAGTATGCAGTACAGCTATACCTACAAGACTCGTAATAGCAGCGGTAGTGAAAAAGAGCCATAACGCTGCTTTTTCAAGTAGGTGGTGGGAATGAGAAAGCTAGAAGAGACGTGAGGGTGGATACTGTGATCAGAGGAATGAGTGAGTAGACAGTTAGTGAGGATAAAGGAGTGGGCAGATAGGGGGGAGTGAGGAAGAAGAGGGAATGGAAAGGGAAAGAGGAGATATAGCAGGGTAACAGTGGGGGAGTGTAGGTAGAGAGAGGAGGGTGGTGGGAGAATAAGAAGAGCAGGGAAGGCTAAAGGGGGAGATTTAGGGGGAATAAGGGGGGAGAGGCTGAAGGGGACTAAAGATGGAGTGTGAGGGATAAGGAGACAAGGTGAGGAGGGATAAGCGGGTAGTGGGAAGGGATGAGGCAAGAGGAGATTTAGGAGACAAGGAGGGCATTAGGAGGGATAAAAGAGGAGAGTGAGGAGGGATGGTGGCATGAGAAGGGATAAGGGAGAGGAGGAGGTATAAAGCAAGGGGGAGTGAGGAGATATAAAGGGGTGATTAAGGATGAGGGGGGAATGAGGAGGGATAAGGGAGAGTTAGGAGCTAGGGAAGGGTGAGGAGGGATAAGGGAGAGAGGGAGGAGCTAGGGAGGGATGAGGAGGGATAAGGGAGAGAGGGAGGAGCTTGGGAGGGATGAGGAGGGATAAGGGAGAGAGGGATGAGCTAGGGAAGGGTGAGGAGGGATAAGGGAGAGAGGGAGGGATGAGGAGGGATAAAGGCGAGAGGGAGGAGCTAGGGAGGGATGAGGAGGGATAAAGGAGAGAGGGAAGAGCTAGGGAGGGGTGAGGAGGGATAAAGGAGAGAGGGAGGAGCTAGGGAGGGATGAGTAGAGATAAGGGAGAGAGGGAGGAGCTAGGGAGGGATGAGGAGGGATAAGAGAGAGAGGGAGGGATGAGGAGGGATGAGGAGGGATAAGGGAGAGAGGGAGGGATGAAGAGGGATAAGGGAGAGAGGGAGGAGCTAGGGAGAGAGTAGGATGGATAAGGAATAAATAAGAGAGTAAAAGGGATAAGATGGGGAGAATGAGGTGGTAAAGGGGGAGGGGATAAGGAGGGAAAAGAAAGAAGGGTGAGGAGGAGAGATATTCTCTCTAAATCAGAGAGCTTTAGAGAATTGGGACCTTTGATAAAAAAGGCAAATTGCAGAATAGCATGAAATGAGGGATGATGGGGGGGGGGGTAAGGAATGAAAGAAATAAAGAATTCCATTGAGGGGGAAAGGGCAAGAGGGAAAAGCCATTTGCAAGGAAGGTACTCAATTTATAATGGGCTGGTGAGACTTACCTCCAGCACCACAAGGGTTATTCCAACTCAGAGCACATAAGTAGACTGCTAAGCAAAATCCTTAATCATCTGGTTGTCCAACCAATTTACATCCCTTGTCAGTTCCCGGGAAGTTTTAATTCACCTCCCAGATGAAGATTTTGCTGGGCTTTGTTAAATCCTGTAGAGAAGCCATGGCTAATGTGCTGGGCTTTGAAGTGGCTAGACAATTTTACTTTTGACCTTGGGAAAGTTTTATATCTCCTTGGGTGGTCAAAGACATTGTTTAGGAATAAAAGATATTTGATTAATTTTATGAAGCCAGAGTTTTTGTTAAAACAAAAAACAAACAAACATTCTGATACACATTTAAGAAGATCTGAGGTCACCATAATTGTTAGGGTTCTACCCTTTGGTCTCACCTGCTCGTCCATCAATAGGACTTCTCTCTTCTGGCCTCTTTCCAAGTCTTGGTTTTCCTTATTTCAATGTGTCTTTGTTCTGTCCCCACAGGCTGCATCATTTTCTCCAATCCAAGGAGGCTGTTGGCTTAGAACTTGGACCTTTGGATGCCCTGACCTGATCAATCTGCCTCTCCCACTGGCACGGTGAGTCTGCAAATACAGGATGAACCACCTTCAAGTTCACACCCGATATATATATATGTGTGTGTGTGTGTGTATATGTATGTGTGTGTATATATATATATATATATATATATATATACATTTTTCAATAATCTTTTTAACCCCTTAGGGTTCATACCCCCGAACACTGAACTAAATTGTGTTGCAAAATTACACAATGCTTTAACCAGCTCAGTACCAGGGGTGATTTAGTCTCTCTTGAATTGCATCTACCAAAAATCCCACCGCACCCACCCATTCTTTACATATAAACCTAAATAAATGCTCCAGACTGCAGAATCCCATTCAGATGTTTATATTAAATGCTCTAAAAGCCAGGATACTCGCAACCCATCCTCCTCTTTGCCGTCTCCTTTGTGCGTTGCTTGTTAGCTGCTCGTTAGTTGCTCGTTAGATAGAAGAGCCTTTAGAAAGTCCCTGCCTGCCTTGTTTTCTGCTTTATATCAGAGCAGCGGGCGGCCTATACAGAAGTTCTTCGTGCTAGACCACACACAGTGGATGTACTTGCTGACGCCACTTAAATTTCTAGGGTGGCAAGAATAGTCTGTAATGTTTAATTGAGTAGTATTTAAGGTCTGAAAAGGACTATACATTTGAAAATAATCTCTGAAGAAGGACCAAGATAGGAGGGAGTTAGGGGTCATGGGTCCTGTCCCTCCCTTGCAGAGTAGCACAGTGATACAGACAGAGGGGAGCTATGGGAAATTGAGTCTTCCCCTCACATTACAGGGTGACACAGTGACACATACAGGAGGGAGCTATGGGATATAGACTATTTCCCTCTGCAGAGTGACACAGTAGCATAGACAGGAGGGAGCTATGGGACATGGGAGTTCTGTAGGTCACTTTGCAGGGGGACACCGTGACACAGACAGGAGGGGGCTATGGGACATGGGGGTTCTGTAGGTCACTCTGCAGGGTGACACAGACAGGAGGGAGCTATGGGGCATGGGGGTTCTGTAGGTCACTCTGCAGGGCGACACCGTGACACAAACAGGAAGGAGCTATGGGACATGGGAGTTCTGTAGGTCACTTTGCATGGTGACACCGTGACACAGACAGGAGGGAGCTATGGGACATGGGGGTTCTGTAGGTCACTTTGCAGGGTGACACCGTGACACAGACAGGAGGGAGCTATGGGACATGGGGGTTCTGTAGGTCACTCTGCAGGGCGACACCGTGACACAAACAGGAAGGAGCTATGGGACATGGGAGTCCTGTAGGTCACTTTGCAGGGTGACACAGACAGGAGGGAGCTATGGGACATGGGGGTTCTGTAGGTCACCATGCAGGGTGACACAGACAGGAGGGAGCTATGGGACATGGGGGTTCTGTAGGTCACTCTGCAGGGTGACACCGACAGGAGGGTGCTATGGGACATGGGGGTTCTGTAGGTCACTTTGCAGGGAGACACCGTGACACAAACAGGAGGGAGCTATGGGACATGGGGGTTCTGTAGGTCACTCTGCAGGGTGACACCGACAGGAGGGTGCTATGGGACATGGGGGTTCTGTAGGTCACTTTGCAGGGAGACACCGTGACACAGACAGGAGGGAGCTATGGGACATGGGGATTCTGTAGGTCACTCTGCAGGGTGACACAGACAGGAGGGAGCTATGGGACATGGGGGTTCTGTAGGTCACTTTGCAGGGAGACACCGTGACACAAACAGGAGGGAGATATGGGACATGGGGGTTCTGTAGGTCACTTTGCAGGGAGACACCGTGACACAAACAGGAGGGAGCAATGGGACATGGGGGTTCTGTAGGTCACTCTGCATAATGACACAGACAGGAGGGAGGTTTGGGATATAGAATCTTTATCTGACTCTCAAGGTGACAGCTCAGTAGCTGTCCTCATCATATTAGTTTATTTCAGTATTATGTAAAGGAACATTTCATTTTCTTTTACTAGTTACTAGTGAATTGTTTTATATCAAAGGAAAAAAACTGTTGATTTTTTTTTTTTTTTAACTATTTGCAATTTGTGTGAAGAACAAAGCAGTAACCACACTGGTTTATAGTGCAGTACTATCCTAAGGGTTAATTCATTTTGAAGAGGTTACGCGCTTTCACTGCTCAGTTAATGTGTATATATTAAATCCTTGCGGCTATTCTTTCCTGCCAGATTAGCTGGAACAGTAATGTGTACATATCGTCCCAGACACTGTGCAGAAACGCCAGAGAGGGATCAAGTATTTAGTTTTCCCCCACAGTCAGAAATCCCATAAAAAAATAATACATTGCTCTCTCTCTCTCTCTCTTAGTGTATTTCCCGTTTCTTCCCTATTAATTATTGATTTTGCACTTGATTAAAAAATATGTTCATTGATCTAAATTAAAAAAATCTATAAAAGTAATCTAAAAATATAAATTTAAAAATAGAATCCCGTTTCTTCCGTATTAATTATTGATTCTGCACTGTATTAAAAATATGTTTATTGATCTAAATTAAAAAATCAATAAAAATATAAATATAAAAATCAAATCCCGTTTCTTCCCTATTAATTGTTGAGTAAAATTGTTTAAAAGAAAAAAAATATATATAATAATAAAAAAATCATATATATTACAAAATATAAAAAAAAATGTTAAAAATAAAATAAATGTTGTGTTAAAGGGAATTTTTTAAGTGATTTTGTGTTAAATGGATGCAAAATTGGATAACACTTTTTTTTTTTATTCCCAGACTCCTTTTTTGTGCTCTCCCACTTCCTGTAGCCCAGAATGGGATTTTTTTTGTTTGTTTTCTTTTACCATATGCTTTCAGTCTTTTTCTAATATTTCTGGCGAGCACAGGATTGGACAGCAAAGGCTTCTGGGAGTTTGTAACCATTTTTTTGACGAGAATGACTTGTTGGAAGGGGGGTTGTGACATTGGGTATGAGGCAAAGCAGAGTATTTATTATGGTTAAATGACTTCTGCTGGTTTGTTTGACAACAACGGATTATTCTGTGGTTTATAAATATTTAAAAAATGTTAAATAGTAATTATATTGGAATGTTATAATTAGGCGAGATTGGCTGTGTCTCCTCTCTCGCTTGTTACCTCACACTTTCTCTGTCTTTGTTTTCCCTCTCCCTGGCTTCCTTTTTTCTCTGGTGTCCTGTCTGTCCTCTGGTGTCCTGTCTGTCTGTCTCTCTCATCTTGTCTTTCTTTCTCATTTCCAGCAACCAGTCTTCCTCTCTCTGGCTGTTTTCACATTTCCCCTTGCTGTCTCTATCTTTCTGGACCCTTGTTATCTCTCTCCTCCCATTCATTGTCTGTCATTACTTCCCCTTATTTGTCACTAAACTTCATGCCTGTTGCCTCTCTCACCCCCTCTTGCTGTCTCTATCATCTCTTATCCTGACTGTCACTCATTTACCTTTTTCTCAATATCTGTCTTCTCCTTGTGATTACCACTCACCTTCCCCTCTCTGGCTGTCTGTCTCCTCCCTCACCTTGCCAGTGTCCTTGTTTATCCTGGATTCATATCACATCCTGCTGCCTCTCTCTGGCTGTCTCCTCCCTCACCCTGACAATCACTTACCTTCCTCTCTCTGACTTTCTCCTCCCTCACCCTGACTGTCACTCGCCTCCCTCTCTCTGGCTGTCTCCTCCCTCACCCTGACAATCACTTACCTTCCTCTCTCTGACTTTCTCCTCCCTCACCCTGACTGTCACTCGCCTCCCTCTCTCTGGCTGTCTCCTCTCTCACCCTGACTGTCACTCTCCTCCCTCACCCTGACTGTCACTCACCTACCTCTCTTTAGCTGTCTATATCATCCCTCACCCTGACAGTCACTTACCTCCCTTTCTCTGACTGTCACCTCCCTCACCCTGACTGTCACTCACCTCCCTCTCTCTGGCTGTTTCCCCCCTCACCCTGACTGTCACTCTCCTCCCTCACCCTGACTGTCTCCCCCTAACCCTGACTGTCACTCACCTCCCTCTCACTGGCTGTCTCTCTCCTCCCTCATCCTGACAGTCACTCACCTCCCTCTCTGGTTGTCTTCTCCCTCACTCTGCTTGTCACTCACCTCCCTCTCTCTGACTGTCTCTTCCCTCACCCTGTCTGTCACTTACCTCCCTCTCTGTAGCTGTCTCCTCCCTCACTCTGACTGTCACTCACCTCTCTCTCTGTGGCTGTCTCCTCCCTCACTCTGACTGTCACTTGCCTCCCTCTTTCTGGCTGTCTCCTCCCTCACCCTGACTGTCACCTCCCTCTCTTTGGCTGTCACTCACCTCCCTCAACCTGACTGTCACTCACCTCCCTCTCTCTGGCTGTCTTCTCCCTCACCCTGACTGTCACTCATCTCCCTCTGTGGCTGTCTCTTAACTCCCTTTGCCTAGTTGATTCTCATCCCTTTCCCTGGTTTCCTGTCACATCTTCCTCTCTAGCTGTCTCTCACCTCCCTTTCTCTAGCTGGCTGTCTCTTCTCCCTGGCTTCCTATCTTATTCTAGCATCACTGTATATCCCCTTGCTTTTGCTGTCTTTCTCCCCCAGTTCTACCTCTGTACCTACCTTTCTATGCCACCTTTTTCTGTGGATAACAAAGCAGTTCAGCAAACACCTTACAACCATGTCTCACCTGACAGAAATCTGCACAGTGGGCGTGTCCAGGTTAGAGTCACCGTAACCTTGCCCACTTGCTTATATTTATCGATAATATAGATATTAATTGTCTAACTATCAAGGTGTTATACAGCCCTGCAGCTCCGGCGATGAACAAGCTGCGCCAAAGTCTTCGGCGAAAGAAGCCGACCTATGTCCCTGAAGCCAGCCGGCCTCACCAGTGGGGGGCAGATGAGGAGTCGGTCAGGAGGGGAAAATGTAGCTTCCCTGTAAGGGTGAGTATACAGGCAAAACAATGGCAAACAATTTTTCACATTTTCAATTGGTTAGTTTTATTGCTATTTGTGTTTACAAACAGCAGCTGACGAGAGCTTATAGTATTTTAACTAAGCATGTAGTTAAAGGGATACTGAACCCAATTTTTTACATTCATGATTCAGATAGAAAGTGTAATTTTAAGCAACTTTCTAATTTACTCCTATTTTCAATTTTCTCTTGTTAAGTGTGTTCAGTCCACGGGTCATCCATTACTTATGGGATATATTCTTCTTCCCAACAGGAAGTTGCAAGAGGATCACCCAAGCAGAGCTGCTATATAGCTCCTCCCCTCACATGTCATATCCAGTCATTCTCTTGCAACCCTCAACAAAAAAGGAGGTCGCGAGAGGAGCTGGAGTTTTTACTTAATTATTCTTCAATCAAAAGTTTGTTATTTTAAATGGCACCGGAGTGTGCTGTTTTTCTATCTCAGGCAGTATTTGGAAGAAGAAACTGCCTGCGTTTTCTATGATCTTAGCAGGCGTAACTAAGATCCACTGGCTGTTCTCGACATTCTGAGGAGTGGGGTAACTTCAGAAAATGGGAATAGCATGCGGGGTCTCCCGCAAATGAGGTATGTGCAGTACAATATTTTCTGGGAATGGAATTGACTAAGAAAACACTGCTGTTACCCGTATGATGTAAGTACAGCCTTAAATGCAGTAGTAGTGACTGGTATCAGGCTGATAAATGTATGCACAGTAGAGTTATTTTCTAGGGACTAGAATTTGACTGAAAAAATACTGTTAATACTGATATAATGTATGAGCCTTAACTGCAGTAGAAGCGACTGATAGCAGGCTTAGTAATAACTTTACACAGCATCTGAAATGTTTTTTAAAACGTTTACTGGCATGTTAATCGTTTTGTGAGGTACTTTGGTGATAAATCTTTTTGGGCATGATTTTTTTCCACACGGCTAACGTATATTTCTGCATAGAAACCGTTATATCAGGTCTCCCACTGTTGTAATAGGAGTGGGAGGGACCTTTTTTAGCGCCTTGTTGCGCAGTTAAAATTTAGCACAGTCTTCCTGCTTCTTCCTCTTTGATCCAGGACGTCTCCAGAGAGCTCAGAGATCTTCAAAATTCGTTTTTGAGGGAGGTAATCAGTCACAGCAGACCTGTGACAGTGTGTTTGACTGTGATAAAAGCGTTAAATCTTAATTTGATATCCGTTTTGGGTACTGAGGGGTTAATCATCCTTTTGCTAATGGGTGCAATCCTCTGCTAATTAATACATTTAAAGAATTGTTGACTATAACTGAACTAGTTCTTTGTTATTCAATTGTGTTGTTTTTTTTTTTGTTTTTTTAAAAGCGCTGCAGCGTTTTTTATATTGCTTGTAAACTTATTGAAGTAATTTCCAAGCTTGCTAGCTTCATTGCTAGTCTGTTTAAACATGTCTGATACAGAGGAATCTGCTTGTTCATTATGTTTAAAAGCCGATGTGGAGCCCAATAGAAATATGTGTACCAATTGTATTGATATTACTTTGAATAAAAGTCAATCTGTACCGATAAAGAAAGTATCACCAGACAACGAGGGGGAAGTTATGCCGTCTAACTCTCCTCACGTGTCAGTACCTTCGTCTCCCGCTCGGGAGGTGCGTAAGATTGAGGCGCCAAGTACATCAAGGCCCTTACAAATCACTTTACATGATATGGCTAATGTTATGAAAGAAGTATTATACAATATGCCCGAGTTAAGAGGCAAGCGCGACAGCTCTGGGTTAAGGACAGAGCGCGCCGGTGACACGAGAGCCATGTCTGATACTGCGTCACAATTTGCAGAACATGAGGACGGAGAGCTTCATTCTGTGGGTGACGGTTCTGATTCGGGGAGACCGGATTCAGAAATTTCAAATTTTAAATTTAAGCTTGAGAACCTCCGCGTGTTGCTAGGGGAGGTGTTAGCGGCTCTGAATGATTGTGACACGGTGGCAATCCCAGAGAAATTATGTAGGCTGGATAAATACTATGCGGTACCGGTGTGTACTGACGTTTTTCCTATACCAAAGAGGCTTACAGAGATTATTAGCAAGGAGTGGGATAGACCCGGTGTGCCTTTTTCCCCTCCTCCGATATTTAGAAAAATGTTCCCTATAGACGCCACCACACGAGACTTATGGCAGACGGTCCCTAAGATGGAGGGAGCAGTTTCTACTTTAGCCAAGCGTACCACTATCCCGGTGGAGGATAGCTGTGCTTTCTCAGATCCAATGGATAAAAAATTAGAGGGTTACCTTAAGAAAATGTTTGTTCAACAAGGTTTTATATTACAGCCTCTTGCATGCATTGCGCCTGTCACTGCTGCAGCGGCATTCTGGTTTGAGTCTCTGGAAGAGGCGATTCGCACAGCACCATTGGATGAATCTTTGAGCAAGATTAGAACCCTTAAGCTGGCTAATGCGTTTGTTTCGGATGCCGTAGTGCATTTAACCAAACTTACGGCTAAGAATTCCGGATTCGCCATACAGGCGCGCAGAGTGCTATGGCTTAAATCCTGGTCAGCAGATGTAACTTCTAAGTCTAAACTACTAAACATTCCTTTCAAAGGGCAGACCTTATTCGGGCCCGGCTTGAAGGAAATTATTGCTGACATTACTGGAGGTAAGGGCCACACCCTTCCTCAGGACAGGGCCAAATCAAAGGCCAAACAGTCTAATTTTCGTGCCTTTCGTAATTTCAAGGCAGGAGCAGCATCAACTTCCTCCGCTCCAAAACAGGAAGGAACTACTGCTCGTTACAGACAGGGTTGGAAAGGCAACCAGTCATGGAACAAGGGCAAGCAGGCCAGAAAGCCTACTTCCGCCCCTAAGACAGCATGAAGACAGGGCCCCCTTTCCGGAGACGGATCTAGTGGGGGGCAGACTTTCTCTCTTCGCCCAGGCTTGGGCAAGAGATGTACAGGATCCCTGGATGTTGGAGATTATATCTCAGGGATTCCTTCTGGATTTCAAAAATTCTCCTCCACAAGGGAGGTTTCATCTGTCAAGGTTATCAACAAACCTAGTAAAGAAAGAGGCATTTCTACAATGTGTACAAGACCTCTTAGTGATGGGAGTGATCCACCCAGTTCCGCGAACGGAACAGGGGCAAGGGTTTTATTCAAATCTGTTTGTGGTTCCCAAGAAAGAGGGAACTTTCAGACCAATCTTAGACTTAAAGATCTTAAACAAATTCCTAAGGGTTCCATCGTTCAAGATGGAAACCATTCGGACCATCCTACCCATGATCCAAGAGGGTCAATATATGACCACAGTGGACTTAAAGGATGCCTACCTTCACATACCGATTCGCAAAGATCATTATCGGTACCTAAGGTTTGCCTTTCTAGACAGGCATTACCAGTTTGTAGCTCTTCCCTTCGGGTTAGCTACGGCCCCGAGAATTTTTACAAAGGTTCTGGGCTCACTTCTGGCGGTACTAAGACCACGAGGCATAGCGGTGGCTCCGTACCTAGACGACATTCTGATACAAGCGTCAAGTTTTCAAAATGCAAAGTCTCATACAGAGATAGTTCTAGCATTTCTGAGGTCGCATGGGTGGAAAGTGAACGTGGAGAAGAGTTCTCTGTTACCACTCACAAGGGTCCCTTTTCTAGGGACTCTTATAGATTCTGTAGAGATGAAGATTTACCTGACGGAGTCCAGGTTATCAAAGATTCTCAATGCTTGTCGTGTCCTTCACTCCATTCCAAGCCCATCAGTAGCTCAGTGCATGGAAGTAATCGGCTTAATGGTCGCGGCAATGGACATAGTGCCATTTGCGCGCCTACATCTCAGACAGCTGCAACTATGCATGCTAAGTCAATGGAACGGGGATTACTCAGATCTGTCCCCTTTGCTAAATCTGGACCAGGAGACCAGAGATTCTCTTCTCTGGTGGTTGTCACGGGTTCATCTGTCCAAAGGAATGACTTTTCGCAGACCAGATTGGACGATTGTAACAACAGATGCCAGCCTACTAGGCTGGGGAGCAGTCTGGAACTCCCTGAAGGCTCAGGGATCGTGGACTCAGGAGGAGAGACTCCTCCCGATAAACATTCTAGAATTAAGAGCAATATTCAATGCTCTTCTAACTTGGCCTCAGTTAGCAACACTGAGGTTCATCTGATTTCAGTCGGACAACATCACGACTGTGGCTTACATCAATCATCAAGGGGGAACCAGGAGTTCCCTAGCGATGTTGGAAGTCTCGAAGATAATTCGCTGGGCAGAGTCTCACTCTTGCCACCTGTCAGCGATCTACATCCCAGGCGTGGAGAACTGGGAGGCGGATTTTCTAAGTCGACAGACCTTTCATCCGGGGGAGTGGGAACTTCACCCGGAGGTATTTGCTCAACTGATTCGTCGTTGGGGCAAACCGGATCTGGATCTCATGGCATCTGTGTTTAAAACTGTTGCTCCTCCGTGGAGCTTAAACTTGGTTCTTAAAGTTCTTCAAGGTGTTCCGTTTGAACCCCTTCATTCCATTGATATTAAGCTTTTATCTTGGAAAGTTCTGTTTTTGATGGCTATTTCCTCGGCTCGAAGAGTCTCGGAGTTATCTGCCTTACATTGTGATTCTCCTTATCTGATCTTTCATTCAGACAAGGTAGTCTTGTGTACTAAACCTGGGTTTTTACCTAAGGTTGTTTCTAACAGGAATATCAATCAAGAGATTGTTGTTCCATCGTTATGTCCTAATCCTTCTTCAAAGAAGGAACGTCTTTTGCATAATCTAGACGTGGTCCGTGCCCTGAAGTTCTACTTACAGGCAACTAAAGATTTTCGACAAACTTCTTCTCTGTTTGTCGTTTACTCTGGACAGAGTAGAGGTCAAAAGGCTTCGGCTACCTCTCTCTCTTTTTGGCTTCGTAGCATAATACGCTTAGCCTATGAGACTGCTGGACAGCAGCCTCCTGAAAGAATTACAGCTCATTCCACTAGAGCTGTGGCTTCCACCTGGGCCTTTAAGAATGAGGCCTCTGTTGAACAGATTTGCAAGGCTGCAAATTGGTCTTCAATTCATACTTTTTCCAAATTTTCCAAATTTGACACTTTTGCTTTTTCGGAGGCTGTTTTTGGGAGAAAGGTTCTACAGGCAGTGGTTCCTTCTGTTTAATGTTCCTGTCTTGTCCCTCCCATCATCCGTGTACTTTAGCTTTGGTATTGGTATCCCATAAGTAATGGATGATCCGTGGACTGAACACACTTAACAAGAGAAAACATAATTTATGCTTACCTGATAAATTTATTTCTCTTGTAGTGTGTTCAGTCCATGGCCCGCCCTGTCTTTTTGAGGCAGGTTCTAAATTTTAAATTATAACTCCAGTCACCACTGCACCCTATAGTTTCTCCTTTCTCGTCTTGTTTCGGTCGAATGACTGGATATGACATGTGAGGGGAGGAGCTATATAGCAGCTCTGCTTGGGTGATCCTCTTGCAACTTCCTGTTGGGAAGGAGAATATATCCCATAAGTAATGGATGACCCGTGGACTGAACACACTACAAGAGAAATAAATTTATCAGGTAAGCATAAATTATGTTTTTCTTCGTTCTCTTGGTATCTTTATTTGAAAAAGCAGAAATGTAAGCATAAGAGCCAGACCATTTTTGGTTCAGCACCCTGGATAGGGTTTGCTGATTGGGGGCTACCTTTAGCCACCAATCAGCAAGCGCTACCCAGGCTCTGAACCAAAAATGGGCCGGCCTGTAAGCTTACATTCCTGCCTTTTCAAATAAAGATACCAAGAGAACGAAGAAAATTTGTTAATAGGAGTAAATTAGAAAGTTGCTTAAAATTGCATGCTCTATCTGAATATTGAAAGAACAAAATTTGGTTCAGTGTCCCTTTAAAATACATAATATAAAGACAATGATTTAACACCTACTCTGAATTTCAAAAAAGCAGTAGATTTTTTTTCTTTTAAATGTATTCCCCCCCCATTTTCTGCCCCCTGTATCATGTGACAAAAATCAGCCAATCACAGACGTGTACGTATACCCTGTGAGCTTGTGCACATGCTCAGTAGCGTCTTGTTCCCTGTGTATATAAAAAGACTGTGCAAAATTTGTTAATGAAAGTAAATTCGAAAGTGTCTTTAAAACTGCTGCTCTATCTGAATCATAAAAGTTTATTTTGACTTAAGTGTCCCTTTTAAAGGAGAACATTTATTTTTTTCTGTTCTTCCTTATAGTGTAACCAATTTACCATGTAACCACAATGATACAATCTTAGTACCTTTTTAATATCTCTATTTTGTACACACACGCTACTCAGATTATCAGCTTTGTGGATGACTAAAAGTATGCAAACCCCATTAGGACCCCCTTAGTCTGAACTTCAAATGAGTAGTAGATTTCTCCAACATAGGTGTGTCCGGTCCACGGCGTCATCCTTACTTGTGGGATATTCTCTTCCCCAACAGGAAATGGCAAAGAGCCCAGCAAAGCTGGTCACATGATCCCTCCTAGGCTCCGCCTACCCCAGTCATTCTCTTTGCCGTTGTACAGGCAACATCTCCACGGAGATGGCTTAGAGTTTTTTAGTGTTTAACTGTAGTTTTTCATTATTCAATCAAGAGTTTGTTATTTTCAAATAGTGCTGGTACGTACTATTTACTCAGAAACAGAAAAGAGATGAAGAATTCTGTTTGTATGAGGAAAATGATTTTAGCAACCGTAACTAAAATCCATGGCTGTTCCACACAGGACTGTTGAGAGCATTAACTTCAGTTGGGGGAACAGTTTGCAGTCCTTTGCTGCTTGAGGTATGACACATTCTAACAAGACGATGTAATGCTGGAAGCTGTCATTTTCCCTATGGGATCCGGTAAGCCATGTTTATTACGATTGTAAATAAGGGCTTCACAAGGGCTTATTTAGACTGTAGACATTTTTTGGGCTAAATCGATTGATATTAACACTTATTTAGCCTTGAGGAATCATTTATTCTGGGTATTTTGATATAATTATATCGGCAGGCACTGTTTTAGACACCTTATTCTTTAGGGTCTTTCCCAAAGCATAGGCAGAGTCTCATTTTCGCGCCGGTGTTGCGCACTTGTTTTTGAGAGGCATGGCATGCAGTCGCATGTGAGAGGAGCTCTGATACTGATAAAAGACTTCTGAAGGCATCATTTGGTATCGTATTCCCCTTGGGTTTGGTTGGGTCTCAGCAAAGCAGATACCAGGGACTGTAAAGGGGTTAAAGCTTAAAACGGCTCCGGTTCCGTTATTTTAAGGGTTAAAGCTTCCAAAATTGGTGTGCAATATTTTCAAGGCTTTAAGTCACTGTGGTGAAAGTTTGGTGAATTTTGAACAATTCCTTCATGTTTTTTCGCAATTGCAGTAATAAAGTGTGTTCAGTTTAAAATTTAAAGTGACAGTAACGGTTTTATTTCAAAACGTTTTTTGTACTTTCTTATCAAGTTTATGCCTGTTTAACATGTCTGAACTACCAGATAGACTGTGTTCTGAATGTGGGGAAGCCAGAATTCCTATTCATTTAAATAAATGTGATTTATGTGATAATGACAATGATGCCCAAGATGATTCCTCAAGTGAGGGGAGTAAGCATGGTACTGCATCATTCCCTCCTTCGTCTACACGAGTCTTGCCCACTCAGGAGGCCCCTAGTACATCTAGCGCGCCAATACTCCTTACTATGCAACAATTAACGGCTGTAATGGATAATTCTGTCAAAAACATTTTAGCCAAAATGAACCCTTGTCAGCGTAAGCGTGGATGCTCTGTTTTAGTTACTGAAGAGCATGACGACGCTGATATTAATATCTCTGAAGGGCCCCTAACCCAATCTGAGGGAGCCAGGGAGGTTTTGTCTGAGGGAGAAATTACTGATTTAGGGAACATTTCTCAGCAGGCTGAATCTGATGTGATTACTTTTAAATTTAAATTGGAACATCTCCGCATTTTGCTTAAGGAGGTATTATCCACTCTGGATGATTGTGAAAATTTGGTCATCCCAGAGAAACTATGTAAAATGGACAAGTTCCTAGAGGTGCCGGGGCTCCCAGAAGCTTTTCCTATACCCAAGCGGGTGGCGGACATTGTTAATAAAGAATGGGAAAGGCCCGGTATCCCTTTCGTCCCTCCCCCCATATTTAAAAAATTGTTTCCTATGGTCGACCCCAGAAAGGACTTATGGCAGTCAGTCCCCAAGGTCGAGGGAGCGGTTTCTACTTTAAACAAACGCACCACTATTCCCATAGAGGATAGTTGTGCTTTCAAAGATCCTATGGATAAAAAATTAGAAGGTTTGCTTAAAAAGATGTTTGTTCAGCAGGGTTACCTTCTACAACCCATTTCATGCATTGTCCCTGTCACTACAGCCGCATATTTCTGGTTTGATGAACTGATTAAGGTGCTCGATAGTGACTCTCCTCCTTATGAGGAGATTATGGACAGAGTCAATGCTCTCAAATTGGCTAATTCTTTCACTCTAGACGCCTCTTTGCAATTGGCTAAGTTAGCGGCTAAGAATTCTGGGTTTGCTATTGTGGCGCGCAGAGCGCTTTGGTTGAAATCTTGGTCGGCTGATGCGTCTTCCAAGAACAAGCTACTAAACATTCCTTTCAAGGGGAAAACGCTGTTTGGTCCTGACTTGAAAGAGATTATCTCTGATATCACTGGGGGTAAGGGCCATGCCCTTCCTCAGGATCGGCCTTTCAAGGCAAAAAATAGACCTAATTTTCGTCCCTTTCGTAAAAACGGACCAGCCCAAGGTGCTACGTCCTCTAAGCAAGAGGGTAATACTTCTCAGGCCAAGCCAGCTTGGAGACCAATGCAAGGCTGGAACAAGGGAAAGCAGGCAAAGAAACCTGCCACTGCTACCAAGACAGCATGAAATATCGGCCCCCGATCCGGGACCGGATCTGGTGGGGGGCAGACTCTCTCTCTTCGCTCAGGCTTGGGCAAGAGATGTTCTGGATCCTTGGGCGCTAGAAATAGTCTCCCAGGGTTATCTTCTGGAATTCAAGGGACTTCCCCCAAGGGGAAGGTTCCACAGGTCTCAGTTGTCTTCAGACCACATAAAAAGACAGGCGTTCTTACATTGTGTAGAAGACCTGTTAAAAATGGGAGTGATTCATCCTGTTCCATTGAGAGAACAAGGGATGGGGTTCTACTCCAATCTGTTCATAGTTCCCAAAAAAGAGGGAACGTTCAGACCAATCCTAGATCTCAAGATCTTAAACAAATTTCTCAAGGTCCCATCTTTCAAGATGGAAACCATTCGAACTATCCTTCCTTCCATCCAGGAAGGTCAATTCATGACCACGGTGGATTTAAAGGATGCGTATCTACATATTCCTATCCACAAGGAACATCATCGGTTCCTAAGGTTTGCATTCCTGGACAAACATTACCAGTTCGTGGCGCTTCCTTTCGGATTAGCCACTGCTCCAAGGATTTTCACAAAGGTACTAGGGTCCCTTCTAGCTGTGCTAAGACCAAGGGGCATTGCAGTTGTACCTTACCTGGACGACATTCTGATTCAAGCGTCGTCCCTCCCTCGAGCAAAGGCTCACACGGACATCGTCCTGGCCTTTCTCAGATCGCACGGCTGGAAAGTGAACGTGGAAAAGAGTTCTCTATCCCCGTCAACAAGGGTTCCCTTCTTGGGAACAATTATAGACTCCTCAGAAATGAGGATTTTTCTAACAGAGGCCAGAAAGACAAAGCTTCTGGACTCTTGTCGAATACTTCATTCCGTTCCTCTTCCTTCCGTAGCTCAGTGCATGGAAGTGATCGGGTTGATGGTAGCGACAATGGACATAGTTCCTTTTGCGCGCATTCATCTAAGACCATTACAACTGTGCATGCTCAGTCAGTGGAATGGGGACTATACAGACTTGTCTCCAAAGATACAAGTAAATCAGAGGACCAGAGACTCACTCCGTTGGTGGCTGTCCCTGGACAACCTGTCACGAGGGATGACATTCCACAGACCAGAGTGGGTCATTGTCACGACCGACGCCAGTCTGATGGGCTGGGGCGCGGTCTGGGGATCCCTGAAAGCTCAGGGTCTTTGGTCTCGGGAAGAATCTCTTCTACCGATAAATATTCTGGAACTGAGAGCGATATTCAATGCTCTCAAGGCTTGGCCTCAGCTAGCGAGGACCAAGTTCATACGGTTTCAATCAGACAACATGACGACTGTTGCGTACATCAACCATCAGGGGGGAACAAGGAGTTCCCTAGCGATGGAAGAAGTGACCAAGATTATTCTATGGGCGGAGTCTCACTCCTGCCACCTGTCTGCTATCCACATCCCGGGAGTGGAAAATTGGGAAGCGGATTTTCTGAGTCGTCAGACATTGCATCCGGGGGAGTGGGAACTCCATCCGGAAATCTTTGCCCAAGTCACTCAACTTTGGGGCATTCCAGACATGGATCTGATGGCCTCTCGTCAGAACTTCAAAGTTCCTTGCTACGGGTCCAGATCCAGGGATCCCAAGGCGGCTCTAGTGGATGCACTAGTAGCACCTTGGACCTTCAAACTAGCTTATGTGTTCCCGCCGTTTCCTCTCATCCCCAGGCTGGTAGCCAGGATCAATCAGGAGAGGGCGTCGGTGATCTTGATAGCTCCTGCGTGGCCACGCAGGACTTGGTATGCAGATCTGGTGAATATGTCATCGGCTCCACCTTGGAAGCTACCTTTGAGACGAGACCTTCTTGTTCAGGGTCCGTTCGAACATCCGAATCTGGTTTCACTCCAGCTGACTGCTTGGAGATTGAACGCTTGATTTTATCGAAGCGAGGTTTCTCAGATTCTGTTATCGATACTCTTGTTCAGGCCAGAAAGCCTGTAACTAGAAAGATTTACCACAAAATTTGGAAAAAATATATCTGTTGGTGTGAATCTAAAGGATTCCCTTGGGACAAGGTTAAGATTCCTAGGATTCTATCCTTCCTTCAAGAAGGATTGGAAAAAGGATTATCGGCAAGTTCCCTGAAGGGACAGATTTCTGCCTTGTCGGTGTTACTTCACAAAAAGCTGGCAGCTGTGCCAGATGTTCAAGCCTTTGTTCAGGCTCTGGTTAGAATCAAGCCTGTTTACAAACCTTTGACTCCTCCTTGGAGTCTCAATCTAGTTCTTTCAGTTCTTCAGGGGGTTCCGTTTGAACCCTTACATTCCGTTGATATTAAGTTATTATCTTGGAAAGTTTTGTTTTTAGTTGCAATTTCTTCTGCTAGAAGAGTTTCAGAATTATCTGCTCTGCAGTGTTCTCCTCCTTATCTGGTGTTCCATGCAGATAAGGTGGTTTTACGTACTAAACCTGGTTTTCTTCCAAAAGTTGTTTCTAACAAAAACATTAACCAGGAGATTATCGTACCTTCTCTGTGTCCGAAACCAGTTTCAAAGAAGGAACGCTTGTTGCACAATTTGGATGTTGTTCGCGCTCTAAAATTCTATTTAGATGCTACAAAGGATTTTAGACAAACATCTTCCCTGTTTGTTGTTTATTCAGGTAAAAGGAGAGGTCAAAAAGCAACTTCTACCTCTCTCTCTTTTTGGATTAAAAGCATCATCAGATTGGCTTACGAGACTGCCGGACGGCAGCCTCCCGAAAGAATCACGGCTCATTCCACTAGGGCTGTGGCTTCCACATGGGCCTTCAAGAACGAGGCTTCTGTTGATCAGATATGTAGGGCAGCGACTTGGTCTTCACTGCACACTTTTACCAAATTTTACAAGTTTGATACTTTTGCTTCTTCTGAGGCTATTTTTGGGAGAAAGGTTTTGCAAGCCGTGGTGCCTTCCATTTAGGTGACCTGATTTGCTCCCTCCCTTCATCCGTGTCCTAAAGCTTTGGTATTGGTTCCCACAAGTAAGGATGACGCCGTGGACCGGACACACCTATGTTGGAGAAAACAGAATTTATGTTTACCTGATAAATTTCTTTCTCCAACGGTGTGTCCGGTCCACGGCCCGCCCTGGTTTTTTAATCAGGTCTGATAATTTATTTTCTTTAACTACAGTCACCACGGTACCATATGGTTTCTCCTATGCTATTATTCCTCCTTAACGTCGGTCGAATGACTGGGGTAGGCGGAGCCTAGGAGGGATCATGTGACCAGCTTTGCTGGGCTCTTTGCCATTTCCTGTTGGGGAAGAGAATATCCCACAAGTAAGGATGACGCCGTGGACCGGACACACCGTTGGAGAAAGAAATTTATCAGGTAAACATAAATTCTGTTTTTTGTTCTGACAAATGTCAAAGTTATGTCTATTTCCTCCTGTATCATGTGACAGTCATCAGCCAATCACAAATGCACATACGTATATTCTGTGAATTCTTGCACATGCTCAGTAGGAGCTGGGGACACAAAAAGTGTAAATATAACAACAATTATAAACCCTATGGAGACTTATAGAATGTTCGAATGTGACTGTTTCAAAATTGTGTTGGAATAATCACAGCAATGCTTTGAATATGACAGTTGCTGATGACCTTTAGATAGTAAAAACTGGGAGAAGGTAAAGATAAATGTACAATTTTACTATAATTTAAAGGGACATTAAACTGATGGGGACAATTAAAAATTACTATTCACCATGCTCTTGTCTTTTATCCTGTGCCTGCTGCTTTCTTTAAAGCTGTTTTCTTATTTCAAACTCCTAACTGGTTTTGGTTGGTGGTGCTCCGCCTCTTCATACTGGGTGCCGCCATCTTGTATTATCATACACTGTGGCATAAGTGTTGCGTATTTACAAGTCGGTGATGTTGGCGGCTTTTAGACAGCTGTATTGTGCACTTTGGGTTGGCATGAATGATACAGAGCAGGAGCCCTTACATTTTTGTAGCGGTTGCCTTTCTCTATATTATTTATGTGGCCTTTTTTTATATATGTTATGTAACTTTTTTAAACATTGTATAAAAACTGCAAAAAATGTAAACCTCCTACCTTGTCTATGTTGACCCAAAGTGCACTATACATAGGAGGAAAAGCCTTCAAGTTCACTGATCTGTGAATATTCACCACTTCTGTCACAGGATACAAGAATTACATACCTTCCAAGATGGCGGATAATGCACAGCTTCACCAAACGACACCTGTAAAGGGTTAAAATGAGAGAACGGCTCTGAAGAGAGCGTTATATACAGGAGGAAAACAGTATCATGGTGAGTAGTAACTGTTGAATTTTTGTCCAACAGATCAATGTGCCTTTAAAGGACCAGTCAGCACATTAGATTTGCATAATCAACAAATGCAAGATAACAAGACAATGCAATAGCACTTAGTCTGAACTTCAATTGAGTAGTAGATTTTTTTATAACAAATTTCAAAGTTATGTATATTTCCACTCCCCTTGTACTATGTGATAGCAATCAGCCAATCACAAATGCATATACGTATAGTCTGTGAATTCTTGCACCTGCTCAGTAGGAGCTGGTGACTCAAAAATTGTAAATATAAAAGACTGTGCACATTTTTTTTAATGGAAGTAAATTGTAAAGTTGTTTAAAATTACATGCTGTATCTGAATCATGAAAATTTAATTTAACCTGAGTGTCCCTTTAATACCACTACGTGCACATTTCTGCATAAAGAATGCAATACCCAGTGGTTAATTATATACCTAATAGGAAATATAACTTGGGAATTATTATTTCAGATGAATTAAAGGTTAACAAATAATCCAGTAGTGTACCTGGTTGTAGAGGAAGAGGTATTAGCAGCAGAAATGTAAGGGCACTTTATAGATCACGTGTTAGGCCTTATCTTGCGTATTGTGTACAGATAGTAATAAACTATAACCCGTACAAAAGACGGCTAACAAAATGGTACATGGTCTAAAAAATAAAACAAGAAAAGATGTCATGACATTAAAGGGCCATTATAGTAAAAAATGTTTACATGCCTTAATTAGTTAGAGCATGTAACTTTGAACTAGCGACCCTGCACCTCTATGTGCTTAATCCCTGCAAAGGGTTTGAAGTACCGCTTGGTACCAGTATTGACCTGCTGATCCAATCAGCAGTGCTAGCCACATCAGCCAGCTGTGTAACTAGCTCTTCTGATTGGATCAGCAGCAGTTTCTAATTAGGATCATTGGTGTTCTGCAGATGTTCTATGTATTTAAAGGGACACTCAAGTCAAAATAAACTTTTATGACTCAGATAGAACTTGCAGTTTTAAGATACCTTCCATTTTACTTCCGTTATCAAGTTTTGCACAGTCTTTTTAGATTCATACTTCCTGGGTAACAAGATCCTACTGAGCATATACTAGTCTGTGATTGGCTGATGTATGTCACATGATACAGGGGACCGTAAAATAGGGAAAGAAAAAAATTTGTCAGAAAAAAATCTACTGCTTATTTAAAATTCAGAGTACATGTTATTATCTTGTATTTTTATTATGCACTTGTTAATTATGCAATTCTACTGAGTGGTCCTTTAACCCTTTTGCAGTATCACTAGTCTTAAAGTGAAGGTAAAGTTACCTTCATATCGATCTAGTATTTCATCATTTGTTACAAATCAATATGAGTTTCATTCATCAATATTTATAAATCTTATTGTAAACAAAGTTATCGGCTTTATTAATCAATTTCTGACAGTATACAAATTCAACCGTTTTCTCCAACATAGGTGTGTCCGGTCCACGGCGTCATCCTTACTTGTGGGATATTCTCTTCCCCAACAGGAAATGGCAAAGAGCCCAGCAAAGCTGGTCACATGATCCCTCCTAGGCTCCGCCTTCCCCAGTCATTCTCTTTGCCGTTGTACAGGCAACATCTCCACGGAGATGGCTTAGAGTTTTTTGGTGTTTAAATGTAGTTTTTATTCTTCAATCAAGAGTTTGTTATTTTAAAATAGTGCTGGTATGTACTATTTACTCTGAAACAGAAAAGAGATGAAGATTTCTGTTTGTAAGAGGAAAATGATTTTAGCAACCGTTACTAAAATCGATGGCTGTTTCCACACAGGACTGTTGAGAGGAATTAACTTCAGTTGGGGGAAACAGTGAGCAGACTTTGGCTGCTTGAGGTATGACACATTTCTAACAAGACTTGGTAATGCTGGAAGCTGTCATTTTCCCTATGGGATCCGGTAAGCCATTTTTATTAAATAAGAATAAAGGGCTTCACAAGGGCTTTAAAGACTGGTAGACATTTTTCTGGGCTAAAACGATTGATTTATAAGCATTTTTAATACTTCATAGCTTTGAGGAGTTATTTTATTCTTGGGAATTATGTAAAATAACCGGCAGGCACTGTATTGGACACCTTTTTCACTGAGGGCCTTCTCTAATCATAGGCAGAGCCTCATTTTCGCGCCTCTATTGCGCAGTTGTTTTTGGGAAGCAAGGCATGCAGATGCATGTGTGAGGAGCTCAGATACATAGAAAAAGCTTACTGAAGGCGTCATTTGGTATCGTATTCCCCTTTGGGCTTGGTTGGGTCTCAGCAAAGCAGATACCAGGGACTGTATAGGGGTTAAATATAAAAACGGCTCCGGTTCCGTTATTTTAAGAGTTAAAGCTTTCAAATTTGGTGTGCAATACTTTTAAGGCTTTAGGACACTGTGGTGAACAATTCCTTCATACTTTTTCACATTTTCAGTAATAAAGTGTGTTCAGTTTAAAATTTAAAGTGACAGTAACGGTTTTATTCTAAAACGTTTTTTGTACTTTGTTATCAAGTTTATGCCTGTTTAACATGTCTGAACTATCAGATAGACTATGTTCTGTATGTGGGGAAGCCAAGGTTCCTTCTCATTTAAATAGATGTGATTTATGTGACACAAAATTTAGAGAAAATGATGCCCAAGATGATTCCTCAAGTGAGGGGAGTAAGCATGGTACTGCATCATCCCCTCCTTCGTCTACGCCAGTCTTGCCCACACAGGAGGCCCCTAGTACATCTAGTGCGCCAATACTCCTTACTATGCAACAATTAACGGCTGTAATGGATAATTCTATCAAAAACATTTTAGCCAAAATGCCCACTTATCAGCGAAAGCGCGACTGCTCTGTTTTAGAAAATACTGAAGAGCATGAGGACGCTGATGATAATGGTTCTGAAATGCCCCTACACCAGTCTGAGGGGGCCAGGGAGGTTTTGTCTGAGGGAGAAATTTCAGATTCAGGGAAAATTTCTCAACAAGCTGAACCTGATGTGATTACATTCAAATTTAAATTGGAACATCTCCGCGCTCTGCTTAAGGAGGTGTTATCTACTCTGGATGATTGTGAGAATTTGGTCATTCCAGAGAAATTATGTAAGATGGACAAGTTCCTAGAGGTCCCGGGGCCCCCCGAAGCTTTTCCTATACCCAAGCGGGTGGCGGACATTGTAAACAAAGAATGGGAAAGGCCCGGCATACCTTTTGTCCCTCCCCCTATATTTAAGAAATTGTTTCCTATGGTCGACCCCAGAAAGGACTTATGGCAGACAGTCCCCAAGGTCGAGGGGGCGGTTTCTACTCTAAACAAACGCACTACTATCCCTATAGAAGATAGTTGTGCTTTCAAAGATCCTATGGATAAAAAATTAGAGGGTTTGCTTAAAAAGATGTTTGTTCAGCAAGGTTACCTTCTACAACCAATTTCATGCATTGTTCCTGTCACTACAGCAGCGTGTTTCTGGTTCGATGAACTAGAAAAGTCGCTCAATAAAGATTCTTCTTATGAGGAGATTATGGACAGAATTCATGCTCTCAAATTGGCTAACTCTTTTACTTTAGACGCCACTTTGCAATTGGCTAGATTAGCGGCGAAAAATTCAGGGTTTGCTATTGTGGCGCGCAGAGCGCTTTGGCTAAAATCTTGGTCAGCGGATGCGTCTTCCAAGAACAAATTGCTTAACATACCTTTCAAGGGGAAAACGCTGTTTGGCCCTGACTTGAAAGAGATTATTTCTGATATCACTGGGGGTAAGGGCCACGCCCTTCCTCAGGACAGGTCTTTCAAGGCTAAAAATAAACCAAATTTTCGTCCCTTTCGCAGAAACGGACCAGCCCCAAGTGCTACATCCTCTAAGCAAGAGGGTAATACTTCTCAAACCAAGCCAGCCTGGAGGCCAATGCAAGGCTGGAACAAAGGTAAGCAGGCCAAGAAACCTGCCACTGCTACCAAGACAGCATGAGATGTTGGCCCCCGATCCGGGACCGGATCTGGTGGGGGGCAGACTTTCTCTCTTCACTCAGGCTTGGGCAAGAGATGTTCTGGATCCTTGGGCGCTAGAAATAGTCTCCCAAGGTTATCTTCTGGAATTCAAGGAGCTTCCCCCAAGGGGGAGGTTCCACAGGTCTCAATTGTCTTCAGACCACATAAAAAGACAGGCATTCTTACATTGTGTAGAAGACCTGTTAAAAATGGGAGTGATTCATCCTGTTCCATTAGGAGAACAAGGGATGGGATTCTACTCCAATCTGTTCATAGTTCCCAAAAAAGAGGGAACATTCAGACCAATCTTAGATCTCAAGATCCTAAACAAGTTTCTCAAGGTTCCATCGTTCAAAATGGAAACCATTCGGACAATTCTTCCTTCCATCCAGGAAGGTCAATTCATGACCACGGTGGATTTAAAGGATGTGTATCTACATATTCCTATCCACAAGGAACATCATCGGTTCCTAAGGTTCGCCTTTCTGGACAAGCATTACCAGTTTGTGGCACTTCCATTCGGATTAGCCACTGCTCCAAGAATTTTCACAAAGGTACTAGGGTCCCTTCTAGCGGTGCTACGACCAAGGGGCATTGCAGTAGTACCTTACTTGGACGACATACTGATTCAAGCGTCGTCCCTACCACAAGCAAAGGCTCATACGGACATTGTCCTGGCCTTTCTCAGATCTCACGGGTGGAAAGTGAACGTAGAAAAAAGTTCTCTATCTCCGTCAACAAGAGTTCCCTTCTTGGGAACAATAATAGACTCCTTAGAAATGAGGATTTTTCTGACAGAGGCCAGAAAATCAAAACTTCTAAGCTCTTGTCAAGTACTTCATTCTGTTCTTCTTCCTTCCATAGCACAGTGCATGGAAGTAATAGGTTTGATGGTCGCGGCAATGGACATAGTTCCTTTTGCGCGAATTCATCTGAGACCATTACAACTGTGCATGCTCAGTCAGTGGAATGGGGATTATACAGACTTGTCTCCGACGATACAAGTAGATCAGAGGACCAGAGATTCACTCCGTTGGTGGCTGACCCTGGACAACCTGTCACAGGGGATGAGCTTCCGCAGACCAGAGTGGGTCATTGTCACGACTGACGCCAGTCTGGTAGGCTGGGGCGCAGTCTGGGAACCCCTGAAAGCTCAGGGTCTTTGGTCTCGGGAAGAATCTCTTCTCCCGATAAACATTCTGGAACTGAGAGCGATATTCAATGCTCTCAAGGCTTGGCCTCAGCTAGCAAAGGCCAAATTCATACGGTTTCAATCAGACAACATGACGACTGTTGCGTATATCAACCATCAGGGGGGAACAAGGAGTTCCCTGGCGATGGAAGAAGTGACCAAAATCATTCAATGGGCGGAGACTCACTCCTGCCACTTGTCTGCAATCCACATCCCAGGCGTGGAAAATTGGGAAGTGGATTTTCTGAGTCGTCAGACATTTCATCCGGGGGAGTGGGAACTCCATCCGGAAATCTTTGCCCAAATAACTCAATTGTGGGGCATTCCAGACATGGATCTGATGGCCTCTCGTCAGAACTTCAAGGTTCCTTGCTACGGGTCCAGATCCAGGGATCCCAAGGCGACTCTAGTAGATGCACTAGTAGCACCTTGGACCTTCAACCTAGCTTATGTATTCCCACCGTTTCCTCTCATCCCCAGGCTGGTAGCCAGGATCAATCAGGAGAGGGCATCGGTGATCTTGATAGCTCCTGCGTGGCCACGCAGGACTTGGTATGCAGACCTGGTGAATATGTCATCGGCTCCACCATGGAAGCTACCTTTGAGACAGGACCTTCTTGTTCAAGGTCCATTCGAACATCCGAATCTGGTTTCACTCCAACTGACTGCTTGGAGATTGAACGCTTGATTTTATCAAAGCGAGGGTTCTCAGATTCTGTCATTGATACTCTTGTTCAGGCCAGAAAGCCTGTAACTAGAAAAATCTACCACAAAATATGGAAAAAATATATCTGTTGGTGTGAATCTAAAGGATTACCATGGAACAAGATAAAAATTCCTAAGATTCTATCCTTTCTTCAAGAAGGTTTGGAGAAAGGATTATCTGCAAGTTCTTTGAAGGGACAGATTTCTGCTTTATCTGTTTTACTTCACAAAAAGCTGGCGGCTGTGCCAGATGTTCAGGCTTTTGTTCAGGCTCTGGTTAGAATCAAGCCTGTTTACAAACCTTTGACTCCTCCTTGGAGTCTCAATCTAGTTCTTTCAGTTCTTCAGGGGGTTCCGTTTGAACCCCTACATTCCGTTGATATCAAGTTATTATCTTGGAAAGTTTTGTTTTTGGTTGCAATTTCTTCTGCTAGAAGAGTTTCAGAGTTATCTGCTCTGCAGTGTTCTCCTCCTTATCTGGTGTTCCATGCAGATAAGGTGGTTTTGCGTACTAAACCTGGTTTTCTTCCGAAAGTTGTTTCTAACAAAAACATTAACCAGGAGATAGTCGTGCCTTCTTTGTGTCCGAATCCAGTTTCAAAGAAGGAACGTTTGTTGCACAATTTGGATGTAGTTCGTGCTCTAAAATTCTATTTAGATGCTACAAAGGATTTCAGACAAACATCTTCCTTGTTTGTTGTTTATTCTGGTAAAAGGAGAGGTCAAAAAGCAACTTCTACCTCTCTATCTTTTTGGCTTAAAAGCATCATCAGATTGGCTTATGAGACTGCCGGACGGCAGCCTCCTGAAAGAATCACAGCTCATTCCACTAGGGCCGTGGCTTCCACATGGGCCTTTAAGAACGAGGCTTCTGTTGATCAGATATGTAAGGCAGCGACTTGGTCTTCACTGCACACTTTTACCAAATTTTACAAATTTGATACTTTTGCTTCTTCTGAGGCTATTTTTGGGAGAAAGGTTTTGCAAACCGTGGTGCCTTCCATCTAGGTGACCTGATTTGCTCCCTCCCATCATCCGTGTCCTAAAGCTTTGGTATTGGTTCCCACAAGTAAGGATGACGCCGTGGACCGGACACACCTATGTTGGAGAAAACAGAATTTATGTTTACCTGATAAATTACTTTCTCCAACGGTGTGTCCGGTCCACGGCCCGCCCTGGTTTTTTAATCAGGTCTGATGATTTATTTTCTTTAACTACAGTCACCACGGTATCATATGATTTCTCCTATGCAAATATTCCTCCTTTACGTCGGTCGAATGACTGGGGAAGGCGGAGCCTAGGAGGGATCATGTGACCAGCTTTGCTGGGCTCTTTGCCATTTCCTGTTGGGGAAGAGAATATCCCACAAGTAAGGATGACGCCGTGGACCGGACACACCGTTGGAGAAAGTAATTTATCAGGTAAACATAAATTCTGTTTTTTTTTTGTTTTTTTTTTAAGCCTCGGTCACGTTTTTACATCGTCCAATTGAAAATCTGGCCGTTAGGCGGTTGTCACTCCACGTCAATAGCCTCCTTAATGATATGCGCATGCGCTATCCTTTTTTCTTCACATAGGAATACACGCGCGCTCCCGTTTCACGCATGCGTAATTGTATGCAGTTGGAATTACCAGAGCTCGCCGAGTTGCGCATGCGGAGTGGAGGGTGAAATCGGAGATTTGCACATGCGCAGTTCAAAGGAGCGTTCTGAACACACTTTTGAGAGACGTATATAGCGGGTGGGACCGCTCTATACGTCACAGACCAGAAAAGCAGGAAATAGATATAGTAAGGAGTCACCATCGTAACGGTAGGGATTGATAAATATATATAATTTACAAAATATAAAATAAATAGTGAAAAAAAGCTAGTGATTAGCTTATGTAAATATTAAAGAATGCATGGATGTCTTCAAAATGAAAAAACTTTACCTTCATTTTAAGATTACATGCTCTGAGGAAAAAGAACGTCATTTATTGACTATAATAGATCTTTAATATGTATAGCATAGAGGAGACACGAGACAGAGTTGATATTATGGAACGTAGGACAAGGGGTTATAATCTTAAATTGGGGGATGCTTATTTGCCAAAATACCTCTTTACCTAAAGGGTGGTTGTTGCATGGAAGAGACGTCCTGTGAAAGTGCTAACACTGTAAGGGAATTTCATGATTCAGATAGAGCATACAATTGTAAACAACATTCCAATTTACTTCAATTATCAAATGTGCTTCTTTCTCTTAGTGTCCTTTGTTGAAGGGACATCAATGGGAGCTAGCTGAACACATCGGGTGAGCCAATTACAAGAGTCATATCTGTGCAGCCACCAATCCGCAGCTAGCTCACAGTAGTGAGCCCCTGCGCACTACTGTGAGGTAGGGTTTTCTACAAAGGATACCAAGAGAATAAAGCAAATTAGATACAATAATTAATTTGGAGGGTTGGTTACAATTGTATGTTCTATGTGAATCATGAAAGAAAATTTTGGGTTTCATGTCCCTTTAAGCAAGGCCTGGGCTGTGCATTAGACCACCCTACCAATTAATCTTACACTTGAGGAATAAATATGGGCAGTCTATATAGGTTATTAGATTTTGATGGCAGATAAGAACTAACATTTCTATGATTTCAGAACGCAGACCGACTTTATTAGGGTCATCAATTTACCGATTTTGTGTTCTCAATTTTGTCTCTTTTTTTATGTTTTGGCAGTACCTGGGACATGTTGAAGTGGACGAGTCACGCGGCATGCACGTATGCGAGGAAGCTGTGAAAAAGTTAAAGACGGTGCGTTCTTACATTATAACCTGCACTATGCCACTAAAGAAATTAAGGAGCCTTAATTGGACATATATGTTCACTATTGCTTGCACATAACTATGTGTTTAACACATAGCCAGCAATGCACTGCTGATGAGCCAATGACAAGAGGTATATTGTGTCACCACTAATCACCAGCTAGCTCCCAGCAGTTCATTGCTGCTCCTGAGTCTACCTAAGTTTGCTTTCAGCATGTTCTATCTGATCCATGACCTTTAACCATTCTTTTTTTTCCCTATGTAAAATATTTAAATAGATGCTATAGACTTAGAGACCCTAAATACATTTTATGTACCTCCGTCTAATCATGAGTGCTGATATTATGGTTACGTTGCAGGTATCTGTAGGAGATCTGCTGCACATATGTAAACAAATCAGCACTGGAATGTAGTGAAAGATAGATATCATCATGGTGGCACCATAACTAGAGGGAGACGGGGAATTACTTTAGTACTATCCTTACAAAATGTATTTAGTGTTTAATGTCCCTTTAAGGATAACCAACATAAAAAAACATTCTATTCAAAATTGTCTTGTGTTGTTATAGCAACATATCCTATCAACCAATGCAAGAGGAATTACCCAGATTCATGGAAAACATATCAGTGTAATTTGATGATATTAAAGAATTAGGGGTTATGACCCCTGATACAATGGTTAGTTATAAAAAAAATATTTTACAGAAACAATATCATATAGGAGTGATCTCAAACTAGAGATATGACAAATTATATTCATATTTTGACAATTTGACTAGAGAGAGAGATAGATTTACATAGATAGATAGATAGATAGATAGATAGATATACAGATAGATACAGATAGATAGATATACAGATAGATAGATATAGTTAAGATAGATATATACAGATAGAGAGAGAGAGATAAAGACATAGAGAGATATAAAATAGTTTGCATTAGTGTTGTCTTTTTGGGTGTTAACCTATGAAAAATACATATGTCAGGGCTGTTTAAAGAAATGTTTTGTATAATTCTGCGCTGAACATGGGCTAACGAGCCAATCAGTAAAATAGGAGCTGGTGAGCCAATCAGAAGCAACATCTACTACTAGCCACTAATCATCAGTTTGTATAGCCCAGGATTGGAAGTGTATTGCCTCTGCAAAGCGAGATGAATCATTATCTGTGTAGCTCATCTTGAAATTTCACATTAAAAAAAAAAGTGCTAACGATCAATGACAAAATGACGATTTCACGAGGTGTAGTGATTTACATCACAAATTTAAGGGCCTGTATGTCGAATTGTTCCTGTGAATAGTGTGAAGTGATGCTAATAGGAGATGTGAGTAATTAATCTGTTGTGCTATAAAATGCTAGAGATATTTGTGTCTCTTTAAGGGATTTGAGTAAGGGCATTATGGGTATACTGGGCACATGTGTTTGTTGGTTTTCTATTTGACTTATTGGTATTAGAATAAAGGTGTTTTTTTTTATATGATTGAGCTGTGTACCTGTTTGGTGACGTTTCCTAATGTAATTTTTAGATAGAACATGCAATTTTAAACAACTTTCTAATTTACTTCTATTATCAAATTTTCCATGTTCTCTTGGTATATTTTGTTGAAAAACAAGGAGTCAAGCTCAGGAGCGTGCACATGTCTGGAACACTATATTTCAGCAGTTTTGCAAGAATGTTATCCATATGCAAGAGCACTAGATGGAAGCACTATTTCCTCCCACGTAGTGCTCCAGACACCAATCTACAGAAGGTATCTCTCCAACAAAGAATAACATAGGAACAAAGCAAATTTGAAATTAGAAATAAATTTGAAACGTTTTAAAAACTGTCTGAATCACAAAAGAACATTTTTAGCTTTCATAAATTATTTTTCACACAACCAATAATGAAAAAAAAAATGTTTCCAATAAATCATGAAAATGGCTTTTTGTGATTGTATCGACATCAAAAACAGCTCACTGCCAGCTGTCAAAATACTGATAATTATCACACAATAGCTTGTGATAAACCCCTGTGCTTTGCAGGGGTTAAACACATAGATAAATACAAGTAAAACGGTGATATGAAAAGCTTGAATCCAGTTATCTGCTGTCACAGCCTCCCATGATAAAGAGTTCCACAACTCGACTTTCTTGCTTTTGTAATTTGTTTATATCGTAGATTTCCAATACAGAAGCTGGTTTGTTTATCCGAATCCAATATATTAGCCAATCTGCAGGAAGGAAATGCTAAAGCTTTTGAGTACTGATAGGACTTCCTCTCCTTGTTGAGCCTGTATGGTTCTGTTAGCGCCATTTATGACCTATCTTTCAAAGGCTTCCTCTAATCATGAAATTATGGCAGTGAAAGAGATGGAGAGAAAAAGAAATGTATTTGTATAAGATGTTAAAAAAATATAAATGTATATAATGTAGCGAGGGAAATAGGAGGACATATTTAGCTGTGTGGAAGTTGGAGATAAGATGAAAGGCGCTGAGCACACTCCTCAAAAATGTAAGGATTGAATTAGGAAGCCTTAGGAAATCTTCCAAAAATGTACATCAAAGGGATGGAGACAAAGGAATGAGATTTCTGTGCATTGGAACTGGTTCTCCTTCACTGTTATCCACTTAAGAGGGGGAGGGTGCTGAGCGTGAGAGATATGTGAGGGGGAGAGACAGGAGAGGGGCAGAGGGTTTGAATTCGGGAGAGATAAAGTGAGAGAGGAATAATGGAGCGAAGAGAGAACATTTATACTGTTAGCTGTGTATCTTGAGCTGTAATAATCGTATTGCGCTGTAAGAAACAAATTACGCTTAAAAATTGTATAAACAGTACACACAAACAGGTGTTAAAAACCCGCCGCAAGATGCAAATTTACATTATGCCATACATATAGGGGCCTATCTATCAAGCTCGAAATGGAGCTTGAGGTCCCGTGTTTCTGGCAAGCCTGCAGGCTCGCCAGAAACACCAGTTATGAAGCAGCGGTCTAAAGACCGCTGCTCCATAACCTGTCCGCCTGCTCTGAGCAGGCAGACAGACATTGCCGCGATTCAACCCGATCGAGTACGATCAGGTTGATTGACACCCCCCTGCTGGTGCAATGCTGCTGGTGCAGCTGCTGGTGCAATGCTGAATACGGAGAGCGTATTGCTCTCCGTATTCGGCGAGGTCTGGCGGACCTGATCCGCACTGTCACACTTGTTAAATATAGGCCACTGTCCTTAATTACAATGAAAAATAGAATTCTATGTAAACTGTGAAAATTGTATTAATAATATATGGTTATTTACAAAAATTATTGAAATCATAAACAAGAAGTTAAAATTTGAATGTTTCTAATATTTCTAAAGTAAAATGAGTAACAAAGGGGGGTACACTAAGCGCCTGCCTCAAAAGACCCTAGCTCTGGAGATTGACTCCTAGTAGTCAATAGAGGATTAATAAGATAAAAATGGAAAACCAAAGCGCCAAAAGAGGCCGGGTCTGAACAATCGGATTAAATCAATATTAATCTAGATTCATCAATAAAGATTAAAAATTAAAAATTACACTTTATTACAAGCATGGATCCATGTTACAAACAGACTGTTGACATATACATAAAAACAGTTAACATATATATAAAAAACAATAATATAAAATTCTTATGGAATTCACGGCCACAATTCTCTTACAGGTGACTAGTTTTGGACATATGTGTACTGGTGTCCCAGTAGGAATAGCGCACTGATGTGAGTTTAGAAGTATCTATCGACAAAAGTATAAAAATAATAATAAAAATAATAAATAAAAATGGTGTTATATTTTTATTATTATTATTTTTATACTTTTGTCGATAGATACTTCTAAACTCACATCAGTGCGCTATTCCTACTGATTTTTGTTGATACTCAGACGAGGAGATCAGAAACTGGGACACCAGTACACATAGGTCCAAAACTAGTCACCTGTAAGAGAATTGCGGCCGTGAATTCCATAAGAATTTTATATTATTGTTTTTTATATATATGTTAACTGTCAGCGTGATATTTCTCAACATGATGATAAATGTAAGATTATTGGGCGCCAAAAGAGAGAGAGGGGTTGAAAGAAGATGAAGAGAGATGTGAAATTATTAAACCAGTCTAAAAGGATTGGGAGATACGTAGATGAGGGAGGGAGATGGAGGGATATGATGGATCAAGGAGATAGTGATTGGGAGAAAGAGAAATTAGAACAAAGAGAAAGGCAAGATAATATGAGGACAGAGTGATAGGAGGCTGAAAGAGAGAGAGAGAAGGTGAAAGAGGATGGGAAGAGAGTGGGAAGAAGGGAAGGTGGAAGAAAAAAGGAGAGGAAAATGACTGAACAGGGTGCAAAAAAAGGGGACGAGTGAGTAAGAGGTGAGAGAAAGTAATTGGAAGGCAGAGTGAGTGAAAGGAGGTGGTGTTGGAGAATGAGTGAGAGGAAGAGGTGGAGGTGAGAGGAGGTGGTGGAGAGCGAGGGAGTAGAGGGGTTGGCAAGCAAGGGGGTAGAGGTGTAGGAGAGGGAGGGAGAAGAGGTGTAGGAGAGGGAGGGAGAAGAGGTGTAGGAGAGGGAGGGAGAAGAGGTGTTGAAGAGGGAGGGAAAAGAGGTGGTAGAGAGCGAGAGAGAAGAGGTGGTGAAGAGCGAGGAAGAAAAGGTGTTGAGAGAGAGGAAGAAGAAGAGGTGTTGGAGAGAGAGGGAGAAGAAGAGGTGTTGTAGAGTGAGGGAGAAGAGGTGTTGTAGAGCGAGGGAGAAGAGGTGTTGTAGAGCGAGGGAGAAGAGGTGTTGGAGAACAAGGGAGAAGAGGTGGTGGAGAGAAAGCAAGGAGAGGTGGTTAAGAGCGAGGGAGAAGAGGTGGTGGAGTGTGAGGGAGAAGTGTTGGAGAGTGAGAGAGAAGAGGTGTTGGATAGCGAGGGAGAAGAGGTGTTGGAGAGCGAGGGAGCAGAGGTGGTGGAGAGCGAGGGAGCAGAGGTGGTGGAGAGCGAGGGAGCAGAGGTGGTGGAGAGCGAGGGAGCAGAGGTGGTGGAGAGCAAGGGAGCAGAGGTGGTGGAGAGCGAGGAAGAAGAAGTGGAGAGAAAGTGAGGAGAGGTGGTTGATAGCGAGGGAGAAGAGGTGGAGAGAGGGCGAGGGAGAAGAGGTGGTGGGGAGCGAGGGAGAAGAGGTGGTGGAGAGCTAGGGAGAAGAAGTTGAGAGAAAGCAGGGAGAGGTGGTTGAGAGTGAGGGAGAAGAGGTGGGGAAAAACAAGCGAGAAGAGGTGGTGGACAGCGAGCAAGAAAAGGTGGTGGAGAGCGAGCAAGAAAAAGTGGTCGAGAGAGAGCGAGGTGAGGTGGTGGAGAGAGAGCGAGGTGAGGTGGTGGAGAGAGAGCGAGGAGAGGTGGTGGAGAGAGAGCGAGGAGAGGTGGTGGAGAGAAAGCAAGAAGAGGTGATGAAGAGAGAGTGGCGGTGGCAGGCAGTGGAGATCAAGTGAGGGGTGGTGAAGAGGTGATGAATAGCGAGTGAGAGGAGGTGGTGGAGCGAGATCAAGAAGAGGTGGTGGAGAGTTAGAGAGAGGAGGTGGGTGAGAGTGAGACAAAGTGGTGGAGAGAGAGAGTGAGAGGGGAAGTGGAGAAAGGAGGTGGAGGAGAGTGGCAGGAGGTGAGAATGAGTGAGAGGGGAGAGAAAAAGGGAAGAGGTGAGGGAGACCAAGTCAAAGGAAGAGGGGGGAGAGAGTAAGAGGAAAAAAGAAAGACCATGGGTGGGAGGAATAGAAGGAGGGGAACAGAGTGAGAGAGTAATGATAGAGGGGTATAGGGAGTGAGAGGAAAAGGGAAAGAGATGAAACCAGAGGGAGTGATAGTAGATCTGAGTGAGGGAAGCTGATGGCAACAGACACGGAGATAACAGAGATAAAGTGAGATTTGTAAGTGGAGACAATCCGTGGGGAGAAACACGAAGCGAGCAGAGTGTGTATCCTTCAAACGGGGTTTAGTCAAATATCAAATTACTATTAGTTTGAAGTCTCACAAACTCACATGTTGTTCTGCAACACAGACAACTCACAGTTCTACCTTCCCTTATTGTGACAACTTATACACAAAAGATCTTTTTTTTTAAATTGCTGTATGTGTAATACATCTTCAGGTGCCTTGTCATAATGTTATACAAATTTATGTACTCTCCCAGAAATTAACAAATGTGATTGGCTGCCTCTGACATACTCTTTTGAAAATATTTTCCATTTTATCAATCAATGTGTTGAATTTTTAAAATGCATACCTACTGAAGATTATAAAATATGAAAAAATTCTTCCTTCATGGATATTTTGTATTTGAAATAACTGTGTGTGTGTATATATATATATATATATATATATATATATACACCTCTGACAATTTCCATGATATATATACATAGAGATTTTTTACAAGATATTTATATATATATATATATATATATATATATATATATATATATATATATATAAATATTACATATATTTCAATGTGAAGAACATTAGAAAGTGTAGTAACAATAGCTCAGTTTGGGATAGCGCCTTAGTATAGGTGTTATCAATTTGCACACTCCATTGAAGTCTATGGGGAGACTACGTTAACGAGATCTCTATATATCTGAAGGCCAACTCGTGCGTCGGGTTTCACACAAGTGCAAACTTTTTACTTTTAACTTGTAATACAAGCGCTACCCGACTCATGGAAAAAAGTTAACTTCTAGTGACGTTAACGTTCAAGTAGGAGCGCTAAATAGTGCGCCACTTGTAACCCAGCCTTAAAAGGCTGGGTTACAAGTGTCCTTTTAATGTTTCATGCAAACAAAACAAAAAATGTTGTTCTCAAATACATGTTAATAAATTAAGTTTATTTCTTTAAAGCTCGGGAAAAAATCGGTGAAAGCTATTCTGTGGGTATCCGCTGACGGGCTGCGTGTGGTGGATGAGAAAACAAAGGTGAGCAGGGAGTACATTCAGGAAAAGCAAAAATGTGTTGTTTTTTTTTTTAAAAATTGTCACTATTTAATAATTCTGTCTAAAAAAATTTTTGGTAAAAGAGACTGACTAAGAGAAAGAAAGGTAGACACAGAGAGAGGTAGTTGCTAGTTATAGAGAGTGGTAGGTTTTAAAAGAGACAGAAAGAGAAACATATATACAGGAAGATATCTAGAGACTGTCAGAGAGAAATATAATGACACAGAGTCACCAATCAGTGGTGTGGACAGGGGGGGGGGGGTTAATATCCATTTTGCCCACATATCCCACAGCTCTGTCTGACCCCACTCACAAAATGCCCTGCCCACGCCTATGTGCCAACCCTCCTCCCATCAATGTCCCACCCAGAAAAACACCAGTGGGCCTCTGGCAAATGCCCCCAATAGAAAAATTATGGAGACTCCACTGTCACAAATAAATGGGTAGGTCACTAGAAAGAGATAGTAAGTCACATACGAAAGATGCTCAGACAGATTGCAGTAGAAAATTAGAGTAGGAGTGAGACTTTAGAGACAGTTGAACAAGGACAACAAGAGATTAAATCTTTGAGAGGAATTGTTAGAGACACAACATAAGAGAATTAGACAGAGAAGCACAGTGAGAGTTGGAAAAAAGTGAAGCAAAGAGACAGGTATTGAGAAAGTGATTATAAAAAAAAGTGGGGAGATGATAGAATGTTAGAGAGTGTTTCAATCAGAGCGAGACCCCTGTGAGAAGCTGATTGGCAAATATTTACAGATTAATTTAAAGGGACATTAAACTGCTGGGGATAAATACTGAAAAAAACAGCCCCAGGTGGAGTACAGTTGTTTCAGAATTAAACAAGCTGGAATCAATGACTGAGAGGCCCAACTCACCACAAACCCTTACTAAGTCACTGGAAATAAACACAGTGTCCAAACAAAGGCCAGGGGTAAAAGACCAATGAGACTAAACTTAGTAGCTGAACTCTTTCTAGTACTTTAATCAGCTCCTACAAAACAAAACAATGAAGTACTAGATATGTGTATTCGGAAGTAAGGAGCTGCTTTGTCCATTTGGATATTTTAGTAGCTGTATTGATTCCCGTAAAAGTTCCCCAATCTAAGATCTGTGCAAAGCCAGATATTAAAGTGGGGATCTTTAACAGGAATAATCCAGCTATGAAAAAATATCCGAATGGAACTGGCGGCTCCTTTCTTCCGCATTCGGATCCTCACAAGGGACCTGAATTCACATATCTATTAAGTACTAAAAAGTAAAGTTTATAAATTCAAATATCAAAGAAAAACATACCTTTTGTAAAAATGTAGTCTTGCCACCCAGATGAAGACAGACGTGCATAAGTCACTTAAATGCAGATCTCCTGATAGCAAAAGAATCCAGAGTAAAGGACATCTAAAGTCAGATAGTCCGGTCAAGGCCTCGCAGGGAAAAGCAACACAGAATCATTAAACAAATGCAGAGTCCACAAACAAACTAAACTCATATATCAAGTCCTTCCAAAACAAAGTTTTAAAACAAAAACAAAGTCAGGGGAAGCAGAAGTCAAACCAGTATATCCAAATAGTAAACTGCTGGGGTAAGAGGTAATTACTCAATACACAAGCCACCTTATGCTGAATACACAGAGCTTATAAAGACTACTACAATTAGGGCCTAATTGATCTTCTAGGCCACCTTAAAGGTACAGTACATCTTAATTCAGCAGGAACAGAAATCACTCTCGTAGCCAAGTGCCTGTTATGAAAACATAGCGCCTGTGTAATCCTATATGCTACGTATATGTTACGCTGGAGTTGTTTCCTGCCTATTAACGCTGAAGCCCAATCCCCGCTACAAGAATAAAACTGCACATAGACTCTCTGAACTATCTACAGAGGAACTATTCCTACATTCTGTCTGGAGTACGCAAACAAACTTTTTTCACTTACTTATTTTTTGCTGTTTATTTGCTGCTATTATGGTCAACTAATCATGCTGGATATTAGTGGAATTTAATTATCCGGATACTTATTGTCTTTCCAAAATCACTGGCATATACACACACCTATTTGGAAGTATGTCATTGTGTTTCCGTTTGTAACTATTTTTTGTTGAGTAGCACCGCACCTAATTGTAATCTTATGTTATCGCTTTTTTAAACCTTTGGATTGTTTATTAGCACTAATCACAATTATTTTGATTTTTACCTATAACTTTGAATATTGGATTGTTTATTTGAGCATTTGGTAATATCGTTATTTTTCATTGAGCACATATTTTTGCAGTTCACGTATACAGGCACGGAACACTGTTTGCACTCAGCTCAATCTCTTACCTTATTCCGCTAGCGGAACACCGTTACTGAACCTCCAACGAGGTACAGTGTATCAGCACTTTTTTTTTCCTTGACTGGACTCATTATTCAAAGCTCTTAGTACATAAGGAAACATCACAAGTCAGAGTGAAGGTTAATCTCGTAGTTAGGACTTATCCAATTTCGCTCAATACATTATACACACAGAATATCAGGGAAACCGAACAGGCTTAATCGCACCAGAGTTGTAACCTAGCAGAAATATCACCCTGGTTTTAAATTTAAATTTTAAATTGTATAAGTGTTTTTTGATTTTTGTTTTTGATTTTATATTGTTAATACATGGGTCCATGTAAATTGACTTGCTGTATGTCATTGTAAAACATTTTTATTGTATTTGCATAAGATTTTTTATGGTATCTGTATAAGATATTTCATCACCAGCTGTTCTTAGAAGATTGTTCTTAGAAGATTGTTTTTAATAAAATTATCTACCAATAATAAGCTGAAAATCGCTTATGGTTTTATTTTGAACCCTGCCTCACAAGCTGGCGCTTTGATATATTTTTCTGATTTTCCATTATGCTTTGACCACTAGGGGTCATCTATCAGAGCTAAGGGTTTATTAGCAGTAGGCGCTAAGTGAAATCTCCCACTTTAATCCTATATGCTCCGGCTGTCTTGACCTCTAGCTGTCAATAAGGAACTCTAAGAATATATGGATGTAGCCTGAGTGCCTCAACTAGAGGTGGGATAGGATGTGAATAGGTAGTACACGTGTATTTATTAATGACAATAATTGTTGACAGTTAAAACAATTAAAACAATAATTACAACAAAAGTTTAAAACAATAAATAATATGCAATATGCAAAGGTACCTATGTGGAATATACATTAACATGGATCCATGTTTATCAACATACAAAAAGACTGGTCGACAATCTTGATAATAATATGCGAATAAAAGCTATATATACATATATATATGGAAAAAGTACCACTAAAGAAAGTACAACTAAAGCAGTACTACACCACCTTGATACACAAATGGGGCACTAAGCGCCCAGCGGGGTCTTGGCCGTGGTGTAGTAAGAAGTCACAAATTGTTCCTATCAGTTGAGTGTAATTTGTAATCCCAGGTTCAGTGAAAATATGATGTAGAATTTCCAAGCGTATACTTAGGTAGAGTCCAATATAGTTATGTTATAGATGATCCCTCATTAGTGATGGTGTAGGAGAAAAAAGGGGATGTGACTGAAAGCTCAAAAAATAGTGCAAAATAGTGAAAAAGGCCTGTGGGAGGCCGAAACGCGTTGACCAAGCATCGGGTAAGCCTTATTTCTACATCTATATCTACTTTGAGCATACTACACTATATTGATTATCTTTCACAGATAAATCCAGCTAGGAGCAGATCTTTCACAGATAAATCCAGCTAGGAGCAGAACATCCACTAAAAACTCTGGATTTCTACCACCCTGCAGCACCCAGCTGCACTAATCTCGCAACACCCAACTGAACCTTGAGAATAATTTTTCATTCACTAACTTTCATCACATAGACTTATATTGCACCTACGAATGTATTTATCCTAACTTCAACACATTTTTTTCATTTTTTTTCATCAATGGCATCTTTTGGCAATTTCTGATAAAAAAAAAAAAAAATCAAATTTTTTCATTTTTATCCTTTGTTGAAGGATTATCTTTTTTTCTTTTCTTTTTTTCCCCCTCACTATTTTGCACTATTTTTTGAGCTTTCAGTCACATCCCCTTTTTTCTCCTACACCATCACTAATGAGGGATCATCTATAACATAACTATATTGGACTCTACCTAAGTATACACTTGGAAATTCTATATCATATTTTCACTGAACCTGGGATTACAAATTACACTCAACTGATAGGAACAATTTGTGACTTCTTACTACACCACGGCCAAGACCCCGCTGGGCGCTTAGTGCCCCATTTGTGTACCAAGGTGGTCTAGGTACTGCTTTAGTGGTACTTTTTCCATATATATATGTATATATAGCTTTTATTTGCATATTATTATCAAGATTGTCTACTGTCACATCTTACCAGTCTTTTTGTATGTTGATAAACATGGATCCATGTTAATGCACTATTTGAATATTCCACATAGGTACCTTTGCATATTGCAAATTATTTATTGTTTTAAACTTTTGTTTTAATTATTTAACCGTCAACATTTATTGTCATTAATAAATACACATGTACTACCTATTCACATCCTAGCCCATTTAACCCTTTAAAAGTGTTGGTTAGTGACATTCTGCATCTTCACACTGGGCGCCGCCATCTTGGATTTTAAGTATTCTTGTACCCTGTGAAAGAAGTGGTGCACATTCACAGATCTGTGATATGGTTGTCTTCCTATCAAACCGTATCATGCACTTCAGTTTAGCATGCACAATACAAAGCAGAAGCTGTACATTTTTGCAGTAGCTGCATTGCTCTGTATTATTCCTGAGGGCTTTTTTAGCTATGTAACTTTAAAAATGGGCAAAAATATTGCAAAAATGTAGCTCTTCTGCTTTCTATTGTGCAAAGTAACCCAAAGGTACAAGGTGAGAGGTCAAAAAAGCCAGCAGTGTCACTAATCTGAAAGCGCAGTGCTTGTGTCACATGATGCAACAATATGTGTTTACCAAGACGGCGGCGCCCAGTGTAATGGATTTATATAAGAGTACAGCTTTAAAGACAGCTGCTTTTACAGGATGGACAGTACTAAAATTGCAAGTATTAACTATGCTACTGTAGTTGTTCTCAGCAGTTTAGTGTCCCTTTAAAAAGAGATTTTGACTTGCGCTATAATTGAGTGTCGGCACCTGCATTATGCAGCTTTCAGCATACTTTATTTTATGACACTTATCTGCCCTATAAATCTGATCCTTTGTCTTGTACGAGAGTGAGTTGTCTTTCCTGACTAGAGTAAACATCTACGAGTGCATACATCAATACTGGACTCTTTGTTGTGTTCCTTATACATGTGTTATCTAGTAATAATTATTTTCCTGTTCTTGGAAGAAGGGTCCATCAAGCTACCAGTCTGGAAATGTGTTCTAAGCACATGCAAACATATGATTCTTCTTCTTATAGAGCATTAGCAGATTGTATTATAATATCCCACTTCTGACACTAATTCCTATATGTGTACACCTTGCATATGTCTTTCCCAGAAAGAGCTGACTCTTGATTGGCCACCAAAGTATAAAGTTCTTGTTACACTAAAGACAACATAACAATAGTTATATAAGAATTTGCATAAAAAAACCATGGCTAGTTTAGAAATTGCCATAGTTCAAAAAGAATATATTGTGGCCCTTCTATATTGAACATTTTTACCCAGTAAAGTACCTGATATGAAGTGTAGATTTTTTTTTTGTAGGATCTCATTGTGGATCAAACAATCGAAAAAGTTTCCTTTTGTGCTCCAGACCGCAACTTCGATAAAGCGTTCTCTTACATCTGCAGAGATGGCACGACCCGTCGCTGGATTTGCCACTGCTTCATGGCTCTGAAAGATTCAGTGAGTGGAGAATGAAATATGGTTAATAATTCCTGAAATACATTTTTATCCTCTGTGAATGTTTTACTGTGCACTACACTACTGTCAGATTTTAGCAAATCTGAGTACAAAACCATTGGCACTAACAACGAGAAGGACTAGTTAACATACCCACCTTTTAGCCACCTGTCCTATGACGGCCCTGATTTAGCACTGCACCTGCCTATCAAAACTGGGCATATTTACACCACAAACTCATCTTCAAACGGATGCAATCATCTGTAAATTACTGCACCACCTGGATTGTTATCTTGATTAAAGGAGATAACTCCATGTTTCTGATACTAGCCTGCTTGGGTTCGGACAAAATAGCGAACCCGATGAATCGGCAAACCACGTCACTTCTTACCTTAATGTGCTTGCGTGCCGTGTCATGGCATCCTGCTCCCACACGTCAGTGCTCCAGTTTCGCGCAGCACAGAAGTTTAGATTGTAAATGTAAGGCATGATGGGTAATGTAGTTTAATTTCAAAGAATTACGGGACCTTTTATTTATATCGCTGTAATATACAGTTATAACGAGTCACATTACAATTATTTTTGATAAATGAATAGACTGAACTTTTAAAGAATTAGATGCTGATATTTTTAAAACAACTTTATTGAGGAAGAAATATACAAAAATGTACTTTTAAATATATAATGGAGTCTAATACAAATCAGTTGGCAGTATAATAATAAATGCGCTTGTCAAACAGCTGATGCCATGTCACACGAAGTCGGGTTCGCTATTTTGTCCGAACACCTGCAGTTCGTAGAGATTATTGAAATATGTCACTAAAACGTTGTTTATAGTTTCGCAACTGAAATTCCACACACTAAAATGTTGTAGATTGAAATGTACCTGAAGCGAGGCTGGGGCTAACATACCTTCAAATTGTCGCAAAATTTGTGGGTCCACTCCATATTGGAAAGTAAATCCTACTAATATTCCTAAGGGTATTACAGCAAGAGCAGTGTCACAATTCAACAACTATGTGACTTATACATCAAATATCAATATTTGAAAAGAAAAACTTTCGGCTTGCTCTTTCCACTGCTCAATTGGGAATGGCGAATGTGCTAAAAGTGTAATTTGTTTGGTAGAATCGAATTCGACAATCGAATGTTGATAAGAATGAAAATCCATTAAAATTCGTTAATCGAATGTTCCTTTCGTTTTCGAATGTTCATCATGAAATCGAATATCAACATTCAAAATTTCGAATGTAACATTCGATTTCACAAAAACTGTTCAGAAGTTCAATAGTTCATGTGGGAGGGACTTTAGTAAATTAATACGTAATAGATACAAATATATCAATTTAAATGTTTCCATTTCAAATATTGCATAATTCGAATATTACATTTAAAGAGAGCATTAGAGGTAATATTACAGAAAACGATGGTTAGAATGTTGTGCAAACATTCTAAATGAACGAATGTTTTTAAAATTCGTTTTCATTTTCGAATGTTGCAAAACGTTTACCCATCCCTACTGCTCATATCATTAATGGAAATTAAAGAGACATAAAACCCAATTTTTTTTTTCTTTTATGATTTAGATAAATTATGCAATTTTAAACAACTTTCAAAATTACTTCTATTTTCTAATTTGTTTCATTCTCTTGGTATCCTTTGTTGAAAGCATGCCTGCAAAAGCTCAGGAACTGCAGTGCACTACTGGGAGCTAGCTGTTTATTTAGATGCAAAAATATGCTTTTTTTTCATTGGCTTGCCACATGTGTTCAACTCAGTCCCTTTATTGCATTGCTATTCCTTCAACAAAGGATACCAAGAGAATGAAGCAAATTTGATAAAAGAAGTAAATTGGAAAGTTGTTTATAATTGTGCGCCCTAAAGAAAATGTTGGGGTTTTATGTCCCTTTTAAAAAGGACTGTTGAACCAAAACAAAATCTGTAAAACCAAGAAAGATCTCAAATTGAGCTGGCCAGGAATGCAAAACAAAACCCATATCACTGCAACGGCCCTATAGTTTGAAACACTTCCAAGTCAGTACTTAAAGGGATCTAAAACTGTTTCATTGTAATAAAAAAAAAGTACTAAGCAGTTGGTTATACTTAAAGGGACACTGAACCCAAATGTTCTCTTTCGTGATTCAGATAGAGCATGCAATTTTAACCAACTTTCTAATTTACTCCTATTATCAAATGTTCTTCATTCTCTTGGTATCTTTATTTGAAAAGCAAGAATGTAAGTTTAGATGCTGGCCCATTTTTGGTAAACAACATGGGTGGATAAATTCACCCACCAATATTCAAGTTCTGTCCATAGTGCTGAACCAAAAATTGTCTGGCTTCTTAGTTTAGATGTCTTATTTTTCAAATAAAGATAGCAGGAGAACGAAGAAAAAATTATAATAGGAGTAAATGAGAAAGTTGCTTAAAACTATTGCATGCTCTATCTGAATCAGGAAAGAAAAAAAATTGAGTTCAGTGTCCCTTTAATAGAACTCATTGCAATATGTATATATTTTTTTTAATTATTATTTTTTATTCAAGGAGTTGAGGTACAGGACAATCACAAATAGAACAGATACAGAACAGATAAAATATACAATATACAATATATTATGCATATACAGTTTTTCTTATCCCGTTCATGACAGGGTCAACAGAGTTCCTGATGTAGACAAATTGAAATTCCACGATCGTGCACGCAATTGCGAGATTTCAGTTATGGGATCGAGTCAGGGGGCGTCCCTATGACGCTAGGCACCCCCTCCAGACAGGGATCGCATCCAGGAAAAGCCATTGACTTCAGGACAGCCAAACGGCTAGGACGTTCTATTCTGTCCTAACGACGTTAAAGCCCAGTGCAGTTAGGACGGGATAGAACGCCATAATGGCATTAAAAGGTTAAAATAAAGCAGGAAAGAGATATAAGTGTGGGGTATATCCATCCCATTGTGTGAAAACAAAAATGCTATAATTTAGGGTGGCACTTCCAGCATGAAAAGCAAGTGAGTTTACTGGGATATCCCTTAATGCAAAGCACTTGAACTCCTTGTTTTTTCCAATTAAGTAAACATAAAAAGAAATCAAAACAAAAAAACAAACAAACAAACCAGGAATAGCCAATCCTTCAAAAGGTTATACTGAGAGTGAGACTTAGCATATTATCCAGGGGTCAAGTCCTACAAAATAAAGTGTGGGAACTCACCAAGACTTCCACCCCCCCTCACAATTAATATTGTTTTATATATAGACACACACACACACTGTATTTATATGTCTATCACTTGGGTTAATAAAAGCAAATTAAATCCAATAAAGGGTTCAGTGGTTGCCTCTGGGCCTGAGAATCCTCTTCTGTCACAGAGTCTCACCACTTAAGGTGCAATAGTCCTATTTCTGCTGAGGGGAGCTAAATAACCCCAGAGCAAGTCACACAGAAATGTAATCACAATGTGTTCCACACAGTACAGGGTCACTGACAGGCTTTTACTTAGTGTATTGTAGGAATTGTTACTGCCCATTACTAGAGGATCTCACTATCCCTCTAACCAGACTTCCTCTAGCTCCTCCCATCAGCAGCAGTAGTGTTTACTAAAGCATTTATGTTGTTTGTCTAGAGGGAACTAAGTTTCTCCGGCAAAAATAGTCCAGGAACTCCGTTCCCATGTGTTCCTGCTTGACTTGACCCCTGATATTATCCAAATCTACATTTGTGAAGAGGTTATAACTATTCTGTTCATAAGATGTAGGTCTGCCGGGTGAGGTACTAAGCAGTTTTCCTGACACTATTTATCCACACATGATGGCTCATGGACTCTCACCATCCTGAAAGAAATTAATTTATCACGTTAGCATAAATTTTGTTTCTGCCCATGCTCAGTAGAGGACAGAATGCAACTTACGTTAGCAACATGACGGCTCTCTCATCTCACTGAGGGCAGTGGCTACACTGAGTTTCTGTTTCTTTGTTTACCTTGAGTTAACATATTTGGGCAAGATTACATATGCTGTGTCACCCACAAAACCCATCGTCACCGGTTTTTAGTCGGGTATTGCTATCACATATACGGCGCTGCATATAAATGCGGAGCGTATATTTCACCCGTTGCCCGCTGTTTTTACTCCCATAAGCTAACATAGAGCCGCGTTGCAAATTGGTATCACATATTCAGTGCAAGGACTTACGCGGCGAAAATGGAGAAATTTTACTCCATTTTCACCTTGCCACACATAGGCAGGTGCAGCAAGCCTTGCACTGAAAATGTGAGCACTGTAACTCCCTGAAAATAATAACCAACACCTAACGCATGCGCAATATTTATCTACCTGTCAACCGCCAACCCCTACCGCAATAACTAATAAAGTATATTAACCCCTAATCCACCAACCCCCACATCGCAAAACATCTAATTAACCTATTAACCCCTAATCCGCCATTCACCCACTTAGCAAAATACCTATTAAAACTATTAACCCCTAAACCGCCATCCCCCACCAACGTAATAAACTTAAAGGGATGGTTAAACTCTTCAATTTAACTTTTAAAAAAAATAAGGTTCATGCCATAATTTTTATAAAAACCTTTTTCTTTTTTTTTAAATACTTCTATTCATTTTTTTTTATTATTCATCTATTATCTTATAGATTATACTCCCTTGCCAGCCTCCCTCCTGTTTTTTTTTTTTTATTCCCTTTTTTCTGCCCAATCAAAAGCTTAGCCATCTGGGCCATTAAACATATGTATTTTATTACAAGCATAGTAACCACAGTCGGTCAGTGCTTGTTACTTTTCTGTGCGAGTGGCACACAAAAGAGGATTCATAATTTACCTCAACTGATTGATGTTCAACAAAATTTCTAATTTTTGTAAATGTTCTTTTTTTTTTTCATTCTACTTTCAAAAAAATGTATTTTACATATCAATATTATTACATTATGATTCTAGTAACGTGTACAGCAGTCCCGCTTGCTGTGCACATCACTAGTAGACCTATTCCCATAATTTTATTACTTCGTTCCCTCAGAAAATGTTGCATCAAAAATAAAGTACTGTGTACCGCAGTCCCGCCCGCTGTACACATCACTAGGAGACGAGCCGCGCGTTCACAATAAATGAGCGCTTTCTAATTTTTTTATTTGTCCTTTTAGCCACCTCCCTTCCAAACGTATTGCATTAGCAACAGATTGACGTGTACAGCAGGCAGGACTGCTGTACACGTCACTAGGAGTAGAGTGTTCACAGCAAATGAACGTTTTCTATTTTTTTTTTCTTTTAGCCACCTCCCCTCAAAAATGATTGCATTACAATCAGACTGACAACAGTCCCGCCCGCTGTACTCGTCACTTTACTTTGAATGCAACATTTTCTGAGGGACCAAGGTAATACAATTATGGGAATAGCTGCTGTACATGTTTATAAAGTGCTGAGCAGCTACATTGATGGGCGGAGCCAATGAAGTGATTGACAGGAATTATAGGATACAAAAGTAATGAATATATAATGTAAGATTTTATTTTTATTTATTTTTAAATGCAATTTGTTTATACAACATGAAATAAAACATTTGGCAAATTTCATTGATACCCAAATGTCGAAACACTTGAAAGTGATGCAGCATAGCTGTAAAAAGCTGACTAGAAATTATCACCTGAGCATCTCTATGTAAAAAAGAAAGATATTTTACCTCGAAATGTCCTAAGTATTCAAACCCCATTGCAAAGGACTTTAAGCAGAAAATCAGTATGCCTGTCCCGGGACAGGCAAGGGAGTGAGCTTTGTGCACTCTCATTTTATTTCCCTATTCAGTTTAAGGAAGTTTACTATAAAATCTCATGAGAGTTTAGTGAAACTAGTGATGCTGATTGGCTGCAGTTCATTCCTTCATTTTTTGTAAAAAATTTTTTTACCTGCAGCTGAACAGTAACTTAAAGATAAAGTTTTACACAACACTTACTCAGGTGAGCTGAGGAAATTGTGAGGTAAAATATCTTCCTTTTTTACATAGAGATGTTCAGGTGATATTTTCCTGTCCGCTTTTTACAATTATACTGCATCAGTTTCAAGTGATTTAGCATATGAGTATTATGTCCCTTTAATAATACAGTTTACCATCCCTTTAATTAACCTATTAACCCCTAATCTGCCAACCCCCCACACCGCATTAAACCTTATTAACCTATTAACTCTTAATCTGCCAACCCCTCACAATGCAAATAACTAATGTAATTACTAAGCCCCCTAACCTAACACCCCCTAAATTAACCCCAATTACATTAAATTAAAAAATACTAATTTACAATTAAAATTAAAAAAAAACTAACATTACTTAAATAAATAATATAATAATAAAAAAAATAATAATAATACATTTGAGTAGCTCTCCTATTGGCTGATTTTATTTTTTTCAGTCTGTAGGAATGCAAGGTACGCCATATTTACAAGCGTACCTTGCATTCAATAGTCAGTGTACAGCGGCGATTGTACGAAGAGCTCCATGGCTCCACAGTTGCCGGTCCTGGTCATCTCTGCGCCGGCTTGGTCCTGGATAAAGAAAGAAGAGGTCCCTGCTTGGAAGAAGATGTCGGCCGCTTGGAAAAAGACTTCACCTCCGGACTTCAGGAACCGTGAGTACCTATTTGGGGGTTAGATTTAGGCTTTTTTTATTTTAATTTTTTTTAATTTTTTTTAGATTAGGGACTTAATGGACACTTGTAAAAGAGCTGAATGACCTTTTAAGGGCAATGCCCATACACATGCCCCTTTAGGGGCAATGGGTAGTTTAGTTTTTTTTAGTATTAGTTTTTTTATTTTGGGGGGTTTGGTGGGTGAGGGGTTTTACTGTTAGGGGGTACTTAGTTTTTTTTTTTAGATGTAAAAAGAGCTGTTTAACGTAGGGCAATGCCCTACAAAAGGCCCATTTAAGGGCTATTGGTAGTTTAGATTAGATTAGGGGGTGTTTTTATTTTGGGGGGCTTTTTTATTTTTATAGGGATTAGGTTTAATTTTTTTTATTTTTGATAATTGGGTTTATTATTTTCTGTAATTTTAGACTTTTATTTTTTGTAATTTTAGATTAATTTAAACTTAGTTTTTTTTAAAAAAGTAAGTTAGGTGTTAGGTTAGGGAGCTTAGTAATTTTATTAGTTATTTGCGTTGTGGGGGTTGGTGGTTTAGGGGTTAATAGATTTATTAGGTTTTGTGGGGGGTTGGCAGATTAGGAGTTAATGGACCGACACTCGCTCGTTTCAGACCGACACTCGCTCGTTTCAGGTTGATGGATATTCTCTGCTCTAGTGCAGTTGGTTGCGCTGGAGCAGGAGGCGCCATTGCAGAAGAATCCTCTTGTGCAATGATACATTTCGCTGTGCGATGCAACATCACAAGCGATTGCATGCGGACAGGTTCATTACTTGCAAACCTGTCCACCTGCATGGATGGTAAATTTACCCCTTTGAAGCACTATAACAAACATATTAAAGGGACAGTCTACTCCAGAATTTTTATTGTTTAAAAAGATAGATAATCCCTTTATTACCCATTCCCCAGTTTTACACAACCAACACAGTTATATTAATGGGATAGTCTAGTCAAAATTAAACTTTCATAATTCACATAGAACATGCAATTTTAAGCAACTTTCTAATTTACTCCTATTATCAATTTTGTCCTTGTTCTCTTGGTATCTTTATTTGAAAAAGCAAAAATGTAAGCTTACACGCACCTGGGTAGTGCTTGCTGATTGGTGGCTACATTTAAACACCAATCAGCAAGCCAGGTGCTGAACTAAAAATTGTCCGGCTCCTAAGCTTACATTCAAATAAAGATACATAGAGAACGAAGAAAAGTTTATAATAGGAGTAAATTACATAGTTGCTTAAAATTGCATACTCTATCTGAGTCGTGAAAGTTTAATTTTGTCTATACTATCCCTTTAATACACTTTTTACCTCTGTGATTACCTTGTATCTAAGCCTCTACAAACTGCCCCTTATTTCAGTTCTTTTGACAGACTTTCATTTTAGCCAATGCTGACTAAATAACTCCATGGGAGTAAGCACAATGTTATCTATATGGCACACATGAACTAGCACTATCTAGCTGTGAAAAGCTGTCAAAATGCACTGAAATAAGAGGCAGCCTTCAGGGGCTTAGACATTAGCATATGAGCCTACCTAGGTTTAGCTTTCAACAAAGTATACCAAAATAACAAAGCAAATTTGATGATAAAAGTAAATTGGAACGTTGTTTAACAGTGTGGTTGCAATATTTTAAGTATAACACGTTCAGGACAGTGAGAACTTATATTGGAAATACATAAATAAAAACAGAAGTTGCGACTACTGTCTTCTATGAAATATTAATATTGCGAACATGAAATTTTCCTAAGAAAAATACGGTAAAGGCAAAATATGCAATACAATCACGACAAGACTTTAGATACATTTTATAACATTATACAATACAGATAAATGATAGATAGTACACTTTCTAATTTACTCCTATTATCAAATTTTCTTTGTTCTCTTGGTATCTTTATTTGAAAAAGCATGAATATAAGTTACAAGCCGGCTCATCTTTGGTTCAGCACCTAGGTAGTGCTTGCTGATTGGTCGCTAAATGTAGCCACAAATCAGCAAGCGCTACTCAGGGTTCTGAATCAAAAATGGGCCGGCTCATAAGCTTACATACCTGCTTTTTCAAATAAAGATACCAAGAGAACGTTTAAAAATGTATAATAGGAGTAAATTAGAAAGTTGCTTAAAATTGCATGCTCTATGTAAATTATGAAAGTTTAATTTTGACTAGACTATCCCTTTAATATAATATAATATAATTATATATATATATATATATATATATATATATATATATATATATATATATATATATATATATATATATAGGCTAAGCCAATTTTATAATTTTTAATAAAATATTTAATATATATAAAATGTTATTTTAACAAAAAAGATCTTTTATATAAAAATAAGAAGAACTACTTGCACTAATAAATCTTTAGAATTGTAAGGCAGTCTTTCGCTTCAGTCACCAAACTGCAATCCAAAGCACAAACTCACCGGCTTGGTACATCCTCCAAAAACCACTACGCGTTTCAAGGAGAGATCTTCTTCATCAGGTGGGATTACAATCCAGATAAATTAAACATTGCATACACATCTATCATATAACAAATCCCCACTCCTGTAGCTTTAATAGGAAGTTGTTGTTTTTTGTCTTTATTAACAAAGTAGATTGCAGACTTTACGAATATATAGGCGTTCCATGTGAGCTTCATGGGCGTTCCATGGGGGTAACTAAGTTGTATCTTAATGAGGAAACATCACCGTGAGTGTGTTATATTCAAAGCACTGTCCTCTATCTTAGATACACCTAACCATATCAGTCTTCGCCAGCTTTTCAGTAGCGAGAATTTCCAGTGTGACAAATCTAGCGAATGTGCAATGAATAATTTGAAGTGTTACTACACCAAAACCATTTTTGTTTTCATCTATGTTGTGTAAACACACTTTGAATACAGCCCCCCCCACCAAGATTACAGCTAAGTGGCGATATGGGCGGACTTTTGATGAAGCTGCGATCAGGGTCGGCTCCAAGGGGGGGCATTGGGGGCAATGCCCACCCAAATGGAATGCTGTGCCCCCTCAAAAAATATTGATATGCTCATACGCTTTAAAAATAATAAATAAAATAATGAATTGTTAGGTAATGCTGCATAGCTAAATCTAATCTATAAAATGACCAGTACCTGAAAACCTAGTATCCTCCCTGCTATTGCAAACAAAGGGGTTAATTGCATTGGGGGGTTTGGGGTGCATGGCTGTTTAGGGGACATAATTGAGATTTGAGAATGAGTTTAAGGGTTTTGGACCATGGTGATTAAGGGGTGAATTGTTTTTAAGGAGCTATTGCACTGGGGGTCTCAAGTTTAATGGTTCTGTTTTAGTGCACTGCATAGGATTTAGACTTCATTCTTTTACCTAGTGATTTAGCACGTATTCTCCAAATGTTAATAGTGGGGGATAAGCCAGCCAGAAGCTACACTTTCCTGCAGAATATGTAGGTCTGCTCTTATTTTCACTCTCATACATGCTTTGTAAATGCGTGCCCCCTCGTGAAAAAAATACCCCCCCATTTCATTCGTTCTGGAGCCAACCCTGGCTGCGATCCCTATCATTTCCTATGAGAGACACATCGCCACTAGTGGGAACAGAGAGGTTCAGCCCACTTGTTTTGGAATATATTGCCAGAACCACGGACTGCATGACCAAAAAGGCAATTTCTCGTGGGTCTGACAATGTTTTGGATATCGGGGCCTTTGAGTAAACAGTAAAACAGAAGATAAAAAGGACTTTGTGTAAATAATTAGACAGATAACATAATGAGGTATGCTCTCCCTACAAGCTCAGCCCATTGTATTGGGATGTGGTTTCAATTAGCAGAAACAGCTATTTCATATACAAAATTATACATAAAAGATCAATTTCCTTTGCATTTTAAACTCTGCATCTGGAAAAATCAATTGTACATTGCACTGTCTCTTTAACTAGTGTCTTTAATAATATGCTGACATTGCTTTCTGTTTAATGGCACGTTAAGGGGAAAATGTATCAAACATTAATGGGAAAATGTATTGTCTCAAGTAGAGAACCTGTCTGCTGGCATTCGGCACTTGCAATGTAGCATTGCTTTGGAAAATTTAAAGGGACAGTCTAGACCAGAATTGTTATTGTTAAAAAGATAGATAATCCCTTTATTACCCATTCCCCAGTTTTGCATAACCAGCACTGTTATACTAATATATGTTTTACCTCTGTGATTACCTTGTATCTAAGCCTCTGCAGACTGCCCCTTTATTTCAGTTCTTTTGACAGACTTGCATTTTAGCCAATCAGTGCTAACTCCACGTGTGTGAGCACAATGTTATCTACAAAAGAACAAAGCAAATTTGATGATAACTGAATTGGAAAGTTGTTTAAAGGGACAGTCAACACCAGAATTTTTGTTGTTGTAAAAGATAGATAATCCCTTAATTACCCACTCCCCAGTTTTGCATAACCAACACAGTTATAATAATATACGTTTTACCTCTGTGATTACCTTGTATCTAAGCCTCAGCAGACTGCCCCCTTATTTCAGTTCTTTTGACAGACTTGCTTTTTAGCCAATCAGTATTCACTCCTCGGTAAATTCACGTGCATGAGCTCAATGTTTTCTATATGAAACACATGAACTAACACCCTCTAGTGGTGAAAAACTGTCAAAATGCATTTAGACTAGAGGCGGCCATCAAGGTCTAAGAAATTAGCATATCTCCTAGGTTTAGCTTTCAACTAAGAATGCCAAAAGAACAAAGCAAAATTGGTGATAAAAGTAAATTGGAAAGTTGTTTAAAATGACATGCCCTATTTGAATCATGAAAGTTTTTTTTTGGACTTGACTGTCCCTTTAACCCCTTAATGACCGGACCATTTTTCAATTTTCTTACCCTTAATGACAATGGCTATTTTTACATTTCTGCAGTGTTTGCGTTTAGCTGTAATTTTCCTCTTACTCGTTTACTGTACCCACACATATTATATACCGTTTTTCTCGTCATTAAATGGACTTTCTAAAGATACCATTATTTTCATCATATCTTATAATTTACTAAAAAAAAATGATAAAATATGAGGAAAAAATGGAAAAAAACACACTTTTTCTAACTTTGACCCCCAAAATATGTTACACATCTACAATCACCAAAAAACACCCATGCTAAATAGCTTATAAATTTTGTCCTGAGTTTAGAAATACCCAATGTTTACACGTTCTTTGCTTTTTTTGCAATTTATGGGGCAATAAATACAAGTAGCACTTTGCTATTTCCAAACCCCTTTTTTTCAAAATTAGCGCTAGTTACTTTGGAACCCTGATATCTGTCAGGAATCCCTGAATATCCCTTGACATGTATATATTTTTTGTTAGAAGACAACCCAAAGTATTGATCTAGGCACATTTTGGTATATTTCATGCCACCATTTCACCGCCAAATGCGATAAAAAAAAAAAAAGTTCACTTTTTCACAAATTTTGTCACAAACTTTAGGTTTCCCACTGAAATTATTTACAAACAGCTTCTGCAATTATGGCACAAATGGTTGTAAATGCTTCTCTGGGATCCCCTTTTTCAGAAATAACAGACTTATATGGCTTTGTGGTTGCTTTTTGGTAATTAGAAGGCCGCTAAATGCCGCTGCGCACCACACATGTTTTATGCCCAGGAGTGAAGGGGTTAATTAGGGAGCTTGTAGGGAGCTTGTAGGGTTAATTTTAGCTTTAGTGTAGTGTAGTAGACAACCCCAAGTATTGATCTAGGCCCATTTTGGTATATTTTATGCCACCATTTCACCGCCAAATGCGAGCAAATAAAAAAAAAAACTTTACATTTTTCACAATTTTAGGTTTCTCACTGAAATTATTTACAAACAGCTTGTGCTATTATGGCAGAAATTGTTGTAAAAGCTTCTCTGGGATCCCCTTTGTTCAGAAATAGCAGACTTATATGGCTTTGGCGTTGCTTTTTGGTAATTAGAAGGCCGCTAAATGCTGCTGCGCACCACACGTGAATTATGCCCAGCAGTGAAGGGGTTAAATTAGTTAGCTTGTAGGGAGCTTGCAAGGTTAATTTTAGAGATCAGCCTCCCACCTGACACATCCCACCCCCTGATCCCTCCCAAACAGCTCTCTTCCCTCCCCCACCCCACAATTGTTACCGCCATCTTAAGTACTGGCAGAAAGTCTGCCAGTACTAAATAAGAGTTTTTGTTTTTTTTTAAATAAAAATTATAAAATATTTTAGTTGTGATGGACCCCTGCCTTAGCACCAACCTCCCTGATCCCCCCCTCCAGCTCTCTAACCCTCCCCCCTACCTAATTACCGCCATCTTGGGTACTGGCAGCTGTCTGCCAGTACCCAGTTTGGCCCCACAAACCAAACTATTTTAATTTTATTTATAACTTAATTTTATTTATTATGTTTAATTATTTCTGTAGTGTAGCAGCCCCCCCACAATACCCCCACCCCCTCCCCCTCCCAGATCCTTTTAAATGTAAAAAAAAACAAAAACTTTTTTTCCCCTTCCTTTTTCATTGGTGTCAGTGTGGCTAATGCGCGCCTGTGCACGTGCACGTGCATACGCGCGCACACGTGCGCACGTGCACGTGCACGCGCGCGCATCGTGCACGCGCGCGCACACACTCCCTCCTCCCACCGGACAAAGGCACCATCGGCACCATCACTACCGGTGCAGAGAGGGCCACAGAGTGGTTCTCTCTGCATCGGAGTCTTGTAAAGGGGTATTGCAGGATGCCTCCATATCGAGGCATCACTGCAATACCCTCAGAGCTGCTGGAAGTGATTGTGATCACTTCCAGCACTCTGTTAGACAACTGACGTACCAGGTACGTCCATTGTCATTAACTGCTTGTTAATGCATGACGTACCTGGTATGTCAGTTGTCATTAAGGGGTTAAAATTGCATACCCTATCTGAATCATTTACATGCCCTATTTGAATCATGAAAGGTTTTTTTGGACTTGACTGTCACTTTAAAATTGCATACCCTATCTGAATCATGAAAGTTTAATTTTGACTAGACTGTCCCTTTAAGAATGCAGCTCTCTTGTGCAATCCCGCCCCCTGCTCTCACACAACCAGTTGTGTGAGAGGAGGGCATGTCAATCATGCAAAATAAGAGAATGTTGGGATAAATCTTCCTTTTATAGTCTTCCTCAGTCAGCTGCATAGAGGAGATAATGGTTGTTCAGTTTAAGAACAATACCCTGAGGGTTTCCAAGATTTAGACTATTTATTAAATTTTGGAACTGTCACCACTACATTTAGGGCTAATGAATCAATTTAAACAATTAAAGGGACATGAAACCCAAATAGTTTTTTCATGATTCAGATAGAGCATACAATTTTAAAGGGACACTAAAGTCAAAATTAAATTTTCATGATTCAGATAGAGCGTGCAGTTTTAAGAGACTTTCCAATTTACTTCAATTACCAAATTTTGCACAGTCTTTTTATAGACACACTTTTTGAGGCACCAACTCCTACTGAGCATGTGCAAAAGTTCATAAGGCATACTAGTCTGTGATTGGCTGTCACAGGATACAGGGGGCCGGCAAATGGTGGGAAAAATAAATTTGTCAGAAAAAAATCAACTGCTTAGTTGAAATTCAGAGTAAGTGTTATTGCATTGTCTTTTAATTAAGCACTTGTTAATTATGCAATTCTACTGCCAATGTGGTAGAAGACGACCACTTGCAGCATTTGCTTTTTTTCGGGGACGGATTTCTTCTTCCGAAAGTGCAACACACTAAGCTCTGGACTTCGACATTGAACAAAACTGATGAATGCACACGTCTAATTTTAAACAACTTTCTAATTTACTTATATAATCATTTTTGTTTTGTTCTCTTCTTCTCTTTTGTTAAAAAGCAGGTGAGGTAGCTCAGGAGCGTGCACGTGTCTGGCGCAGTATATGCCAGCAGGTGTGCAAGAATTTTACCCATTTGCAAGAGCACTAAATGGCAGCACCATGAATTGCTCCAGATGCCTACCTAGGTATCTCTTCAACACAGAATATCATAAGAATGAAACAAATTTGATAACAGAAGTAAATTAGAAACTCTTTTTTTAAATGGTTTTCTCTGTCTGAAACACAAAAGAATATTTTTGGGTTTCATATCCCTTTAAGTTTCCAAAATCTTTAAAAAAAAAAAAAAAAGTTTGCTAGTGGATTGAAAAGGAAGGTGTCCAAATATTTGTATGTGACTTATTTACCACTTTTTTTTTTTTTTTAAAGGGATAGGAAAGTCAAAATTAATCTTGCATGATTCCGATAGAGCATGTCATTTTAAAACACTTTTTAAATTCACTTCTATTTTCAAATGTGCTTTGTTCTCCCGGTATCCCTTGTTGAAAAAGAATACGCACATATCCTACACTAGTGGAAGTCGGCTGCTGATTGGTGCCTGCACTCATTTGTCTCTTGTGATTGGCTAACTAGATGTGTTCAGCTAGCTGCTGCCAGTAGTGCAATGCTGTTCCTTCAGCAAAGGATAACAAGAGAATGACGCAAATTTGATAATAAAAGTAAATTGGAAAGTTGTTTAAAATGGTGTGTTTTATCCAAATCATGAAAGAAAATGTTGTGGTTTCCTGTCCCTTTAAGTCAGGTAAATTCAACAAATAGCCGTGCATATAAATTTGCTTGAAATATGTTGCATTGACTTTGTTCCCTCTGAGGCTCAATTTGTGCTAAATTCTTTTCACTTAGAAAATCAACAAAACTTGTTATTTGCCCGGGAGTGTTTAAACTTTTGCATACAACTTTAAAGATCCCGCTTGCTAATTTCTATCCTGTATTTTATGTATATTTAGCCATAGAAGAATTGTTTTAAAGGGACACTGTTCTATAAAATGTGTCTGAATTTCAACAAAGCAGTACATTTATTCCCCCCCCACCATTTGCCGGCCCCCTTTATCATGTGACAACCAATCACAGACTAGTATACATATACCTTATAAACTTATAAAATATGTTTCTTCTTAATGTGTTCCAAATGAATTGTTATACCTACTGCAAAGTTCTGCATGTATGGGAAATTATCCCTTCGTGTTTATTTTTGTATTTGAAATAGTTAGTTTTGCTCATTAAAACAATCCCCTCTTGTTCTCAAGAACATGCCCTCATAAATGGACTGAACCTGCAGATAAAGTAGACCTAAACACACAACCTAATAGGCAGATATTGAAATGATAATTATGGTTGTGGGTTTGAATGAGCACAGCCAGTTGTTTTGGATACAAAAATCCCCCCCCCCTCCCCCTTTGGGAGATTAATTAGTGCTATTGTCTGCTGTTTACATAGAGAATATATTTATTATTGATATTTTCAGTGTAGGTGACAGTTTCTAAAGGCAAAATAAGCTAGTTTAAAGAACAAAATAAAGTTAAAGGAGCCGTTTGCGAATAATTAAATTACATTCCATCAGGTAAAATAGTCCATTGGGAACACATTCAAAGGGATATCATTTTAGAGTACAACATTCCTTTAAGGTATATTAGGTATACAATTTATAATTTTGGAATATTTTTTATCACAGAAGAAGCAGTATTAAAGGGACATTATTAAACACTTTGAGGTGTGCTATATTCACTTTAGGACCCAGATAATTAGCAGTATGTTATATTTCATAGTCATATACATATATCTATATTTAAATCTGCTGCCAATCGCTGTACAACTTACCCCCTTCGCTACGCTCGGTTCTCATGCCGTGTCTCACGGCATGAGAACGAGTCTTCCACTGGAGCCTATGGAAGCGCGCTCCTGTGAGCGCAAAGCTTCCGTGCAATGCGTACGCGAGCTCACGTTCGCATTGCACCTAACTTGTAACACCAGTGCAGATTTGCGTGCGCTGATATTACTAAGTGGAGTGGAAATATTGCTTTTTCGCGAAAGCAATATTTTAGGCTCCACTTGTAATCTAGCCCTTTATTTAAAAAAATATATATTTTAATATCTGATTTTATATTTAAATAACTTTTTTTTCTTGCAACAAAACAATTTTAATCTGTGCTCTTTTTATATACACAATTTCTCACGCATCGTCCTTGCTTGCAGGGAGAGCGATTGAGCCATGCTGTGGGCTGCGCTTTTGCCGCCTGTCTGGAAAGAAAGCAGAAGCGGGAGAAGGAGTGCGGAGTCACAGCTTCGTTTGACGCCAGCCGCACAAGCTTCGCTCGTGAGGGGTCTTTCCGTGTCACTTCAGCATCGCAGCAGGCCGAACGTGAGGAAGTCATGAGGCAACTTCAAGACAAGAAAAAAAGTTAGTCATCTCCTTACACGTTTAAATTGCCCATAGTACAAAAGTGTTTTTTGTTTGTTTTGTTTTTTAAAGGGACAGTAAAGTCAAAATGAGAGGGAAATAAAATTACAAATTTTCTTTCATGATTAGAGCATGACATTTTGAACAACTTTCCAAATGATTTCTATTATCTAATCTGTTTTCTTTATATCCATTTTGGAAAAAAAATACATATGTAGGTAGGCTCTCCTGCAGCACATATAAGCCTCTTGTCATTGGCTCACCATATGTGTTCAGCTAGCTCCCAAAAGTGCATTGCCGCTTTTCAACAAATGATACTAGGAGAATGAAGCAAATTTGAAAATTGAAGAAAATTGGAAAGTTGTTTAAAATTGCTCTGTCTGAATCATAAAAGATAATTTTTTAGCTTCACATCAATTTAATAAAGACACATAATAATAATGTCTGGAAAACTTAAATTTTATCATGCACATCTCTGCACTCCATGAATTTGTCAAATAGTTTACACATGTCCAGAAATTACACAAATGTTTTCCATTCTTGAAAGGCATCTGTGTCCACCAATCAAATTACACCGTTCTAATGTAACCTTTATTCCAGCAAAAATATTTTTAAAGGGATATTAAACCCAAAAAATCTTCTTTTGTAATTCAGACAGAGAATACAATTTAAAACAAGTTTCTAATTTACTTCTATTATCAAATTTGTTTTGTTGCCATGATATTCTGTGTTAAAGAGATACCTAGGTAGGCATCTGGCGCACTAGATGGCAGAGAATAGTGCTGCTATCTAGTGCTCAGGGCCCTCGGAGCCGCCCAGATTTTCAGGGAATCTGAAATAGAGCACAGGTGAAATAATCAACTAATCAGTAACCATAGTTACTAACCTGCTCTCACAAAGGTAATCCTGAAAATATGGCCTGTTAGTGTGCCCTTAGGACTGGCATAGCGAAACACTGCTATTCTCCCATTTTTCGTCTGTTAAAAGGAATAACAGGACTCTTTTTAAAAGACCACCTGTGCGCATATATTTTTTTATGGCTCACTGGCGACATCTTGTGGTGAGTCCAACATGTACATCATCTGTAAGAAATCACTACTATATTCACATTTAAAGTACGTATATTATTCAATTTGTAGTCAAGCATGATGTGCTATAGGATGTATATGAACCCTTGGGGTACTTGGGCTATTCGCAAGGGGTACTTCAGGGCATGAACACTAATGTTTACAAAGACTAGCCCTGGTGCAGAATTATAAAAAGTAAATAATATAAATAGTTCATATTTTAACAAACACTATCATATCAGTATATAGTGAACAAATTATCATTTTAAGCTATGAAATGAATTGTTATGAAACAAAATATTTCTGCTCAGCTGACTATTTTGTAGTGTTTCTTTATTTTATACAATCATATTGCTTATTTTGTAATTATGTGATTAAAATGTAACATTTTTACGCTTCTCTGTGTCTCGAAAAAAAGGAATTTATCTTATTTCACTTTCAGAGTTATTTCAAAAATAATAATAATAATAAAAATAATTGTCTTCAGTAAATTGGAGTATATGTGCTACCACAAAAATACATGTGTGTGTGTGTGTGTGTATATAGTACGTGTTTGTTTATTGATTTTATTTTTCATGGTTTATTTTTTTAAAGAATGGAATATATTCTATTTGTTGCTTAGAAAAAACAGAATTTATGCTTACCTGATAAATTACTTTCTCCAACGGTGTGTCCGGTCCACGGCGTCATCCTTACTTGTGGGATATCTCTTCCCCAACAGGAAATGGCAAAGAGTCCCAGCAAAGCTGGCCATATAGTCCCTCCTAGGCTCCGCCCACCCCAGTCATTCGACCGACGGACAGGAGGAAATATATATAGGAGAAACCATATGGTACCGTGGTGACTGTAGTTAGAGAAAATAATTCATCAGACCTGATTAAAAAACCAGGGCGGGCCGTGGACCGGACACACCGTTGGAGAAAGTAATTTATCAGGTAAGCATAAATTCTGTTTTCTCCAACATTGGTGTGTCCGGTCCACGGCGTCATCCTTACTTGTGGGAACCAATACCAAAGCTTTAGGACACGGATGAAGGGAGGGAGCAAATCAGGTTACCTAAACGGAAGGCACCACAGCTTGCAAAACCTTTCTCCCAAAAATAGCCTACGAAGAAGCAAAAGTATCAAATTTGTAAAATTTGGCAAAAGTGTGCAGTGAAGACCAAGTCGCTGCCTTACATATCTGGTCAACAGAAGCCTCGTTCTTGAAGGCCCATGTGGAAGCCACAGCCCTAGTGGAGTGAGCTGTGATTCTTTCAGGAGGCTGCCGTCCGGCAGTCTCATAAACCAATCGGATGATGCTTTTAAGCCAAAAGGAAAGAGAGGTAGAAGTCACTTTTTGACCTCTCCTTTTACCAGAATAAACAACAAACAAGGAAGATGTTTGTCTGAAATCTTTTGTAGCCTCTAAATAGAATTTTAGAGCACGGACTACGTCCAAATTGTGTAACAAACGTTCCTTCTTTGAAACTGGATTCGGACATAAAGAAGGTACAACTATCTCCTGGTTAATATTTTTGTTAGAAACAACCTTAGGAAGAAAACCAGGCTTAGTACGCAAAACCACCTTATCTGCATGGAACACCAGATAGGGCGGAGAACACTGCAGAGCAGATAACTCTGAAACTCTTCTAGCAGAAGAAATTGCAACCAAAAACAAAACTTTCCAAGATAGTAACTTAATATCTATGGAATGTAAAGGTTCAAACGGAACCCCTTGAAGAACTGAAAGAACTAGATTTAGACTCCAGGGAGGAGTCAAAGGTCTGTAAACAGGCTTGATCCTAACCAGAGCCTGAACAAATGCTTGAACATCTGGCACAGCTGCCAGTCTTTTGTGTAGTAAGACAGATAAAGCAGAGATCTGTCCCTTTAGAGAACTTGCAGATAATCCTTTCTCCAAACCTTCTTGTAGAAAGGAGAGAATCTTAGGAATTTTTATCTTATTCCATGGGAATCCTTTGGATTCACACCAACAGATATATCTTTTCCATATTTTATGATAAATCTTTCTAGTTACCGGTTTTCTGGCCTGAACCAGAGTATCTATCACAGAATCTGAAAACCCACGCTTCGATAGAATCAAGCGTTCAATCTCCAAGCCGTCAGCTGGAGGGAGACCAGATTTGGATGTTCGAATGGACCCTGAACAAGAAGGTCCTGTCTCAAAGGTAGCTTCCATGGTGGAACCGATGACATATTCACCAGGTCTGCATACCAAGTCCTGCGTGGCCACGCAGGAGCTATCAAGATCACCGAGGCCCTCTCCTGATTGATCCTGGCTACCAGCCTGGGAATGAGAGGAAACGGTGGAAATACATAAGCTAGGTTGAAGGTCCAAGGTGCTACTAGTGCATCTACTAGAGTCGCCTTGGGATCCCTGGATCTGGACCCGTAGCAAGGAACCTTGAAGTTCTGACGAGATGCCATCAGATCCATGTCTGGAATGCCCCATAATTGAGTTATTTGGGCAAAGATCTCCGGATGGAGTTCCCACTCCCCCGGATGGAATGTCTGACGACTCAGAAAATCCACCTCCCAGTTTTCCACACCTGGGATGTGGATCGCAGACAGGTGGCAGGAGTGATCCTCCGCCCATTGAATTATTTTGGTCACTTCTTTCATCTCCAGGGAACTCCTTGTTCCCCCCTGATGATTGATATACGCAACGGTCGTCATGTTGTCTGATTGGAACCTTATGAATCTGGCCTTTGATAGTTGAGCACAAGCCCTGAGAGCATTGAATATCGCTCTCAGTTCCAGAATGTTTATCGGGAGAAGAGACTCTTCCCGAGACCATAGACCCTGAGCTTTCAGGGATTCCCAGACCGCGCCCCAGCCCACTAGACTGGCGTTGGTCGTGACAATGACCCACTCTGGTCTGCGGAAGCTCATTCCCTGGGACAGATGGTCCAGGGTCAGCCACCAACGGAGTGAATCTCTGGTCTTCTGATCTACTTGAATCATTGGAGACAAGTCTGTATAGTCCCCATTCCACTGTTTGAGCATGCACAGTTGTAATGGTCTTAGATGAATTTGTGCAAAAGGAACTATGTCCATTGCTGCAACCATCAACCCTACTACTTCCATGCACTGCGCTATGGAAGGACGAGGAACAGAATGAAGAACTTGACAAGTGCTTAGAAGTTTTGACTTTCTGACCTCTGTCAGAAAAGTCCTCATTTCTAAGGAATCTATTATTGTTCCCAAGAAGGGAACTCTTGTCGACGGAGACAGAGAACTTTTTTCTATGTTCACCTTCCATCCGTGTGATCTGAGAAAGGCCAGAACGATGTCTGTATGAGCCTTTGCTTTTGACAGGGACGACGCTTGTATTAGAATGTCGTCCAAGTAAGGTACTACTGCAATGCCCCTCGGTCTTAGAACCGCTAGAAGGGACCCTAGTACCTTTGTGAAAATCCTTGGAGCAGTGGCTAACCCGAATAGGAGGGCCACAAACTGGTAATGCTTGTCCAGAAAAGCGAACCTTAGGAACTGATGATGTTCTTTGTGGATAGGAATATGTAGGTACGCATCCTTTAGATCCACGGTAGTCATAAATTGACTCTCCTGGATAGTGGGTAGAATCGTCCGAATGGTTTCCATCTTGAACGATGGTACCCTGAGAAATTTGTTTAGGATCTTCAAATCCAAAATTGGTCTGAAAGTTCCCTCTTTTTTGGGAACTACGAACAGATTGGAATAAAATCCCATTCCTTGTTCCTTTATTGGAACTGGGTGTATCACTCCCATCTTTAACAGGTCTTCTACACAATGTAAGAACGCCTGTCTCTTTATTTGGTTTGAGGATAAGTGAGACATGTGGAACCTTCCCCTTGGGGGTAGTTCCCTGAATTCCAGGAGATAACCCTGAGAAACTATTTCTAGCGCCCAGGGATCCTGAACATCTCTTGCCCAAGCCTGAGCAAAGAGAGAGAGTCTGCCCCCCACTAGATCCGGCCCCGGATCGGGGGCTACTCCTTCATGCTGTTTTGTTAGCAGCGGCAGGCTTCTTGGCCTGCTTACCCGTGTTCCAGCCTTGCATCGGTTTCCAGGCTGGTTTGGGTTGTGAGGCATTACCCTCTTGCTTAGAGGATGCAGAATTAGAGGCCGGTCCGTTCCTGAAATTGCGAAAGGAACGAAAATTAGACTTATTCTTGGCCTTGAAAGGCCTATCTTGTGGAAGGGCGTGGCCCTTTCCCCCAGTGATGTCTGAAATAATCTCTTTCAATTCTGGTCCAAATAGAGTTTTACCTTTGAAAGGGATGTTAAGCAATTTTGTCTTGGATGACACATCCGCTGACCAAGACTTTAGCCAAAGCGCTCTGCGCGCCACGATAGCAAACCCTGAATTTTTCGCCGCTAATCTAGCTTATTGCAAAGCGGCATCTAAAATAAAAGAGTTAGCCAACTTAAGTGCGTGAACTCTGTCCATAACCTCCTCATATGGAGTCTCTCTACTAAGCGAGTTTTCTAGTTCCTCGAACCAGAACCACGCTGCTGTAGTGACAGGAACAATGCACGAAATGGGTTGTAGAAGGTAACCTTGCTGTACAAAAATCTTTTTAAGCAAACCCTCCAATTTTTTATCCATAGGATCTTTGAAAGCACAACTATCTTCGATAGGAATAGTAGTGCGTTTGTTTAGAGTAGAAACTGCCCCCTCGACCTTAGGGACTGTCTGCCATAAGTCCTTTCTGGGGTCGACCATAGGAAATAATTTCTTAAATATAGGGGGGGGGGGGACAAAAGGTTTGCCGGGCTTTTCCCACTCCTTATTTACTATGTCCGCCACCCGCTTGGGTATAGGAAAAGCGTCGGGGTGCACCGGAACCTCTAGGAACTTGTCCATCTTGCATAATTTCTCTGGAATGACCAAGTTGTCACAATCATCCAGAGTAGATAACACCTCCTTAAGCAGTGCGCGGAGATGTTCTAATTTAAATTTAAATGTCACAACATCAGGTTCAGCTTGTTGAGAAATTTTTCCTGAATCTGAAATTTCCCCATCTGACAAAACCTCCCTCATGGCCCCTTCAGATTGGTGTGAGGGTATGACAGAACAATTATCATCAGCGCCCTCCTGCTCTTCAGTGTTTAAAACAGAGCAATCGCGCTTTCTCTGATAAGTAGGCATTTTGGATAAAATATTTGCTATGGAGTTATCCATTACAGCCGTTAATTGTTGCATGGTAATAAGCATTGGCGCACTAGATGTACTAGGGGCCTCCTGTGTGGGCAAAACTGGTGTAGACACAGTAGGAGATGATGTAGTATCATGTTTACTCCCCTCATCTGAGGAATCATCTTGGGCAATTTCATTATCTGCGGCAGTACTGTCCTTACTTTGTTTGGACGCTATGTCACAATTATCACATAAATTTAAATGGGGAGACACATTGGCTTTCATACATATAGAACATAGCTTATCCGAAGGCACAGACATGTTAAACAGGCTTAAACTTGTCAACAATGCACAAAAAACGTTTTAAAACAAAACCGTTACTGTCTCTTTAAATTTTAAACAGTGCACACTTTATTACTGAATATGTGAAAAAGTATGAAGGAATTGTTCAAAAATTACTAAAATTTCACCACAGTGTCTTAAAGCATTAAGAGTATTGCACACCAAATTTCAGAGCTTTAACCCTTAAAATAACGGAACCGGAGCCGTTTACAAATTTATCCCCTATACAGTCCCAGCTATAGCTTTTGCTGAGACCCAACCAAGCCCAGAGGGGAATACGATACCAATTGACGCCTTCTAGAAGCTTTTCCAGCAATTTTCAGATCCTCACACATGCATCTGCATGCCCTGCTCTCAAAAAACAACTGCGCAGTAATGGCGCGAAAATGAGGCTCAGTCTACAAATAGGAAGGCCCCCTGACTGGAAAAGGTGATTAACATAGTGCCTGCCGTTTAATAAACGTTCCCCAAGTTTATAAATGCAAATTGTCAGCATAAATATGAATAAAATGCCCAAATAAAGCAATCGATTTAGCCCATAAAAATGTCTACTAGTTTTTTAGCCCATATTAAGCCCTTTATTCTGTTTGTTTGACTAAGAAAATGGCTTACCGGTCCCCATGAGGGGAAATGACAGCCTTCCAGCATTACATGGTCTTGTTAGAAATATGGCTAGTCATACCTTAAGCAGAAAAGTCTGCTAACTGTTTCCCCCAACTGAAGTTACTTCATCTCAACAGTCCTATGTGGAAACAGCAATCGATTTTAGTTACTGTCTGCTAAAATCATCTTCCTCTCACAAACAGAAATCTTCATCCTTTTCTGTTTCAGAGTAAATAGTACATACCAGCACTATTTTAAAATAACAAACACTTGATAGAAGAATAAAAACTACATTTAAACACCAAAAAACTCTTAACCATCTCCGTGGAGATGTTGCCTGTGCAACGGCAAAGAGAATGACTGGGGTGGGCGGAGCCTAGGAGGGACTATATGGCCAGCTTTGCTGGGACTCTTTGCCATTTCCTGTTGGGGAAGAGATATCCCACAAGTAAGGATGACGCCGTGGACCGGACACACCAATGTTGGAGAAACATTGTTTCAAAGATTATTGATTACCAAAATCCTTGCACCTCTTTGTTTTGTCTTTTATGTGCACTATTTTCCCACCACACAACAATAAATGTGTATATATATATGTGTGTGTGTGTATATATATATATATATATATATATATATGTGTGTGTGTGTGTGTGTGTGTGTGTGTGTGTATGTGTATATATATATATATATATATATATATATAACCAGCGCTTACGCAATTTGGTGGCGCTATACAAATAAATGATGATAATATATATATATATATATATATATATATATATACATACAGTATATATATATATATATATATATATATATATATATATATATTTATATATATACACATATTATACAGACATATATAAAATATTCAAATATTTTAAATTATTATTATTTTTATTTTAATCTGCAGCTGAAGCCGCTTCGGCACAGTCTGCAACTGCAGCAATAGCAGTGACCGCAGCACCCAGCCCTGTGCTACCTACCCAAGAAGAGAGCCAATCCCCTACCATGTGTGCCTCAGTTCCCTCAGAAAAAGGGGAAGCTGGAGGTCAGCACGCCATCCCGCGAAGACACGCCCCTCTGGAGCAGCTGGTGAGACAAGGATCCTTCCGGGGATTTCCGGCGTTGAGCCAAAAAAATTCCCCATTTAAGCGTCAGCTCTCATTGCGACTAAATGAGCTTCCGTCAACCCTTCAGAGAAAAACAAATTACCAGGACATAAACCAAGGTGAGGAGCCGTTGCAAAATGAATATTGTGAGTCAGAGAGTTAGTGCTGAGAATACTTAAAAGGACGCTAAACACAATTTTCTTCTTTCACAATTCAGATAGAGCATTCAATTTTAAGCAACTTTCTAATTTACTCCTATTATCAATTTTTCTTTTTTCTCTTGCTATCCTTATTTTAAAAAGCAGGAATGTAAAGCTTAAGAGCTGGCTCATTATTGGTTTAGCAACCTGGGTAGAGCTTGCTGATTGGTGGCTACATTTATCCACCAATCATCAAGCGCTACCCAGTAGCTAATCCAAAAATGGTCCGGCTCCTATTACATTCTTCCTTTTCATATAATGATACCAAGAGAACAAAGAAAAATTGAGGGTAATAGGAGTAAAATAGAAAGTTGCTTAAAATTGCATGTTCTATCTGAATTGTGAAAGAAAAAAGGTTTAGTATCCATTTAAAGGGACACAAAATGTTAATTTGTACTGCAACATATTGCAAACATTGCAGTATCAATATTCGTTTAAGTTATGCTGGAGAGAAAAGTGTGGAATTAAAATCCTCCATTTAAAAAAAATAAATAAGAACTACAATGTTTATTGCCTAGCTAATTAGCGCATCTAGCAAGTATCCCCGCTTGCATACAGGTAACCTGTATGTATTCATGCCAATGCACCAGAGAACTCTGGGTAAGATAGGCAAATGAGATATACAACATCTCACGTTTTGCTTCCATGATTGTGTTAAAGTGAAGGTAAACTTTGATGAATGAAAGCCTGGTTTTTAAAATACTATTAAAAACAGGGGCACTCTCATTCATCAAAGTTTAGAAAGCAGCCGTTTTGTTTAAAAACTAACCTTTGTTCTTCTCACAGCCAGAGCAGCTTCCCTCACCTGGAGATCCTCTCTTCACACATCATCAATGACTAATCCGGCTTCCTCCAATCACGGCTTTCCCCCCAGTGGAGTCATTGCCTGAAGCCATGCCGTGATTGGAGGAAGCTGGATTTGTCATTGATGATGTGTGAAGAGAGAATCTCTGTGTGGGGGAAGCTGCTCTGGCTGTGAAAAGAACAAAGGTAAGCTTATAAACAAAACGGCTGCTTTCTAAACTTTGATGAATGAAAGTGCCCCTGTTTTTAATAGTATTTTTAAAATCCGGGCTTTCATTCAAAGTTTACCTTCACTTTTAAAGGGACATGAAACTCCAAAATGTTCTTTCATGATTCAGAGAGAGAATACAATTTTAAACAACTTTACAATTTACGTCTATTATCTAAGTTGCTTCATTCTCTTGGTATCCTTTGCTGAAGAAGCAGCTATGCACTACTGGGAACTAGTTAATGCATTGGGGGAACCAATAATATGAGGCATATATGTGCAGCCACCAATCAGCAGCTCCCGAGCCTATCTTGGTATCCTTTTTAACAAAGGATAATAAGTAAACAAAACAAATTAGCTAATAGAAGTAAATTGGAAAGATGCTTAAAATCACATGTTCTATCTGTATCATGAAAGAAAGAAAAAAAAGGGATTCCTGTCCCCTTTAAAGGGACACTAAAGTCAAAATGAAAGTTTCATTATTCAAATAAAGCATTGCATTAAAAAAATCCAATATACTTCCTTTAATACAACTTTTTGTTTAAAATTGAATTCTCTATTTGAATCATTAAAGAAATGTTTTGGGTTTCATGTCCCTTTAATGGTAATGATTGTTTATCCTCTTGATAGGAAACACTGGCCCCTCTGATTGGCTGTACTATGAGACTTTGTGGTACCTCATCTGTAACTGATAGAATATATGTCTGAAGTTGTTTTGTAACAGACAAAATCTTTTTTTAAGTAAAGTTGAATGAATTTAAGCCCAGTATCAAAAAATAATCTTAAAAACAGGGGCACTTTTAATTCATTAAAGGGATAGGAAAGTAAAATGTAAACCTGCATGATTCAGATAGACCAGGTCATTTTAAGACACCTTTTAAATTCACTTCTATTTTCAAATGTGATTCGTTCTCTTGGTATCCCTTGTTGAAAAATAATATGCACATATCCTACACTTGTGGAAGTTAGTAGCTGATTGATTCCTGCACACATTTGTTTTATTTTATAGCTAAAGGAACATTTTTTTGTGTGATTCAGACAGAACATATTTTAACCCCTTGAGTGCTAATGACGGCTCTGAACCGTCGCAAATTTTCCCAGTCAGGTGCTGACTACGACTCAGAGTCGGTGCTAGCACTCACCAACCTTGAGGGCAATCTGGGGGCTCCCATTGACTCGCACCCCGGCGATCGGGCCTGTATAGTGACAGGCATTCCCGTTTCGCACTGTGACATCACGCGCAATGACAGTATAGGAAAATGGGGGCATGCTGCTTAGAAGCCTGTATCTCAGGCATCTAAGCAGTTACAGACCCCCAAGACCCACCGTTGGAAAGGTAATCGCCTAACCTTTCTAACGGTATAAGTTAGAAAGTTAAAAAAAAATATATTAAAAACAAAACAAAAAAAAAAACCCTCAAATCCAGCTTAGCACCCAGGTGGGAAATTGCTTAGCACTTAAAGGGACATGAAAATATTTATTTCATGATTCAGATAGAGACTACAATTTAAAAAAAAATAATCCAATTTACGTCTATTATTTAATTTGCTTCCTTCTCTTGTTATCCTTTGCTGAAAGGTTTATCTAGGAAAGTTCAGGGGCACCAGAGAACCTAGGTTCTAGCTGCTGATTGGTGGCTGCATATATATACAGATTGTGATTGGCTCACCCATGTGTTCAGTAATAAACCAGTAGTGCATTGCTGCTCCTTCAACAAATGATACCAAGATAATTAAGCAGATTAGATAATATAAGTAAATTAGAAAGTTGTTTAAAATTGTATTCTCTATCTGAACCATGAAATAAATTTTTGGGGTTTCATGTCCCTTTAAGAAACCTTCCAGTTTCCTTCTATTTTCAAATGTGCTTCATTCTCATGGTATTCTTTGTTGAAGAGATACCTGGGTAGGTAGTGTGCACATGGCAGGAGAAAATGCTGCTATTTAGTGTTCTTGCAAATGTATAACATTCTTGCTAATTTGCTGACATATAGTGCTGCAGATAAGAGCACGCTCCTGAGCTACCTCCCTGGTTTTCAACAAAGGAGATCAATGAGAATGAAGACAAATTGATAATAGAAGTAAATTGTTAAGTTGTTTAAAACTGTGTGTTCTTTCTGAATAATTAAAGGAAACATTTTTAGATTTCATGTCCCTTCAAGGCTTTAACCCCTTCACTACCGGAATTTTTAGAGAAGAACTTGCCCAAAATACCGGAGAATTTTTAGCATTTTTACAGCCACTCCATTTAAACAGAAATAAAGCCTTTTTTTTCACAAACTTTGGGTTTCTCACTGAAATTATTTACATAACGCTTGTGCAATCATGGCACAAATGGTTGTAAAAGCTTCTCTGGGATCCCCTTTGTTCCAAAATAACAGACATATATGGCTTTGCCGTTGGTTTTTGGTTATTAGAAGGCCGCTAATTGCAGCTGCGCACCACACTTCTATTATTCCCGGCAGTGAAGGGGTTAATCAGGTAGCTTGTAAGGTTAATTGTAGCTTTAGTGTAGAGATTACCCACCCACCTGACACTTCTCACCCCCTGATTCCTCCCAAACAGCTCTCTTCCCTCCCTCACCCCCCCAATAGTCACCACCATCTTAGGTACTGGCAGATCCTCCAACCCTCCCACCTCCCTGATACCTCCAAATAGCTCTCTAACCCTCCCACTGCTTGCGGCCATCTTTAGTGCTGGCAGCTGTCTGCCAGTACCTATAAAATACATGTTTTTTTTAATTTTCGTATTTATTTTTTAATTTGCTGTAGTGTAGTGACCCCCCCCCCCCGTGATCGTTGTACCGCATGATGTTTATATACATTGCATTGGCTTAAAGGGACACTCAAGTCAAAATTAAACTTTTATTATTCAGATAGAGCAGCAATTTTAAACAACTTTCCAATTTACTTCCATTAGAAAAAAGTGCTTTTTATATTTAAACTTTTTGAGTCACCAGCTCCTACTGAGCATGTGCAAAAATAAGCTTATATGCATTTCTGATTGTCTGATGACTGTCACATGGTACGTGTATGCATTTGTGATTGGCTGTTGGCTGTCACATGGTACGTGTATGCATTTGTGATTGGCTGTTGGCTGTCACATGGTACGTGTATGCATTTGTGGTTGGCTGATGGTTGTCACATGGTACAGGGGGAGTGGAAATAGACATAACTTTTAAAATTGTCAGAAAAAAAATCTTCTATTCATTTGAAGTTCAGACTAAGTGCTATTGCATTGTCTTGTTATCTTGCATTTGTTGATTATGCAAATCTACTGTGATGACTGGTCCTTTAAGGGGTTAAAAAAAAATGTAAAAAGTTTGCGAAGAAAAAACCTCACCATTTAACTGTCATATCGTCACCATTTAAAGACTGCCTATTTAAGGAACAGTTAGACGTTGTTGGTGTCAAAGGTGTAAGATTTTCATTTTCTACCATGTTTCTTAGTTTCCGACTTAGATCCTTCTGCGCTTCCAGACTCGGATGGAATTAATGATCTCTGCAACCAGATAAACAGCTCATTTGCCAACAAGCCTCCTGAAGACCGTTTCACCAACAGCAATGGCACAAGGACCCCCACTGCAGTCCCTGCCATCCCCCCTCCTCCACAAACAGTGCATGGTGAGAAGCCTTAAAGGGACAGTATACACCAATTTGCATATAAGTGCATGTAATAGACACTCCTATAAAGAAGAATATGCACTGATACTGATATAAAAATCCAGTATAAAACCTTTTAAAAACTTACTTAGAAGCTCCCAGTTTAGCCCTGTTGATTAGGTTAGGCTGGGACACCCAGTGAAGGGGGCTGGGAAAACAAGAAGAGCGGATACCCCCCCCCCTTCCCTGCATATGAAAAGAGATAACAGGAGTCTGTAGACATCAGTATCCATCTGACACTGTGGGGCTTGGTTAGGAGTCTGAAAATCAGCACAATGGTATTAACAAAATAAACAAAACGATACATTGTTACAAAAACACTACCAGATGGGCTATATAAATGGATCATCTACAAAACATTTATGTAAAGAAAAATCTAGTGTACAATGTCCCTTTCTCTTATTTCTAGGGATAATCATGTAGACACAAATATATAATGAGTGGTAAATGACAATATAACAAAACACATTAAAACAAGTAGGGACGAGTTTTGAAACGGATGCATTTTTAGAAAGAAAATAATTTTAAGGTATTTAAAATGTGGATTCAAAGGACATTCAGAAAAGGGATTGGCACTGATCAGATTTTGGGATTATCTAAAATGCCCTTTAATGAGAGTATCTAGGTGTCTGCTCACCTGAGTACTTTGTAGTGTTTCTTTATGTTACACACTTGGGGCTAGACTATGAGTGTAGCGCAAACGTTTGCACCCGAGTGATATGGGGTATATCACAAAGGTTTGCGCTCATCGTCGTATTACAAGTTGAAAGTAAAAACGATTGTGTGAGTACAATCACAATTTACGCTAGAATCATTGCGGCAACTTCAGAGCTCTGGTTAACTGTTTCGCAAAACTAAAAAGTTGCACAAAACACATAAAAAATACATTACAAAGTATAGTTACACTCATAATAACACTAATAAAAACTATTTAAAAAAAAAAAAAATCTCAAGTGTTAGAAAAAAATTGAGATACATACATATATATGTCTAAAGATATATATACACACATATATATATATATATATATATATATATATATATATATATATGTAAACAAAACACATAAATACATATGTATGTATATATATATAAAAAAGGGCATTGGAGCGCTTTGCGGTTAAGTAGATGAAAACATGTAATAGCATATTTATGCAATATTCATATTTAATAAAGGTTTTAACTATGTATTTACTGAAAAATTTTCACATTCCAATGTTCTGCACATAGCAGAATATGTTCTAAATGTTTATAAATAGATATTCCTGTATATATCTATTCCTTTATATAATCATCTTTCTCTCTCTCTCTCTCTCTCTCTCTCTCTCTCTCTCTCTCTCTCTATATATATATATATATATATATATATATATATATATTTACTGAGTATGTGTGTATATATATATATATATATATATATATATATATATATATATAGTATATAGGCATAGATATGAGTTGTACCAAAATACTATCAGATATATGAAGAAATATGTATTTATCTATAAATAGAACATATTCTGCTATGTAAAGAACATTGGAATATGAAATATGCATATTATTATGTTTGGTTAGCGCAAATAAGAATACGTGATTGTGTTTGCGCAAGAGTTGAGTGTTTTTTGCCACTTTTTTTTCTCCATTGACTTCTATGGGGGAATACATAAATGCGCACACAAGAGCGAAAACAGTTTACTTTCAACTCATAATATGAGCGCAACCTGACGAGTGCAAAAAACCTTACTTCTAGCGCAATTAACTTGTAATCTGGCCCTTATTGTACAAAAGAAAAAAAAGAAGAATAAAAGAGAAACTGTGGTTAATTTAAATAAAAACGAGTAAAAAAATGAAATACCAAAAAAACATCCCAAAAACCATCTCAGCAATGTGTCTAAAAGAAAAAGAAAGGAAAATAAATCAAGGGAAAAAGATGGTTAGGATTTTACAATTTTCAAAATAGAAATAGAGCAGAAAAAGAGAAAACATAGGGTTAAAAAATAGTTACAAAATGAATAAAAAACAAAAACAAAACACAAAAGGCCTTTTAAAAAAACATAAAAAAACCCCCAGAAATTAGTAAATAAATTGTGGTAATATTAGATCAGCAGGAAATTATAGGTACACTATAGGGGGCATTTTTTATTTAGCTTTTTTATATTTTTGTAAGAGAACAACAATATTTTAAGCAAATATAGAGATACAATCTATTACAGTGGGTGATTCACCATCTAGTTGGGAACAAAGTCTAATCTAATATTTCATTTTATAGCAAGATAAAGGGAACAAGTTTGGTTAGTTATGGAGTTCAGCTCATGCGGAAATGCTTATATTACAGACTAAATAAATGTATAACAGACGTGCAGCTATTGTTTTATAATAATTCTGACTGTTTCTTACAGGGGCACCAGGATGGGCAGAACCAGCATTGACCATACCACCTCCCTCTGGTTTTCAAATGGGACATCGTCGTACCCCTTCAGAGGCTGAACGTTGGTTGGAAGAAGTGGCTAAGGCTGCAAAGGCTCAACAACAGCAGCAGCAGCAACAACCACAACCACACATGGTGGCAGTGCCCATGTCTGTGCCCACTGCAATGCAGGCATATCCAGTTTCATACGATGCCAGCCCTGCACCTGTTGGCATATTTATTGCACCACACATGCAACCTGCTTACGTACCTGTAGCTAGTTATACTCCAGCCTTGGGTAGCAGCCTACCATATACTTCTTCAAGTGTTCCAGTGGTGGGAATCACCCCGTCCCAGATGGTTGCCAACGTCTTCTGTTCTGCTACACAGGCACCATCTTCCAATCTGGCCAATAAATCTAACCCATTCCCTCATCAGAGTCTACTCCATTCCACCAATGTTCAGAACCCTACCTCATCACAGTCTAGCCAACTGGGGCCAAAGCAGAATGGCACTGCCAATGGTACCACATGGCCCCCAGATCCCAGCCAGCTACGGTTGGCTTCTACTGCACAGGAAGTGGACCAGTTTGAAGCTCAGTGGGCAGCTCTGGAGTCCAAATCACAACAGCGAATTGCCAACCCCTTCTCTAATGAACTACACAAGACATTTCAAATAGAGCTGTAGCTATCATCAAGCCAACCATCTAAGAACTAAAACCAGGATCAACTGCCAGAACATTCTTGATCAGCCAAAGTCAGCCAGTGGAACTTTTCATGCAAAATCATTCAACAGGTCTACATTAAAAAAGCAAGGGTGCAGGATCACTTATTTGATAGTCCTGGGGCTTGAGTGGTAGTTCAAACCCAACCGAAGACATGACAATATCACCTGCTGATGGCAGCATATTATGGGACTGTATTATTATTACTTTACTGGGTAACCTAGGTGTAACAGGCTTAAATAGGACCACTACTAAAAAAAAAATTAACGCAGAGGGGAAAAAGATATTGGCCTGTATAGGGAAGGGAAAATTATGTTTATTCAGAAAAGCAATATAAGTTTGGATGAACAATTTTTTTTTTTGCTGTGAAATAACTGGATCCAGGATATAAAGATTGATATATATGCAATATTAAGAAAAGCGATAGGAATGTAAGGAGGGGGTAAGTGGTATGTGACATGGTTGGATGGCGATGAGAAAATCTTACACATAAGGAATTGGGGAGGTCTTCTTCAGAGGTGGCAGGAAGTATGTTTTCTTGATGTATCTACAGGAGGATAAATATGAATTAATTTCCCATTTTGTTTGTAATTTGTGCCAAAAAGAAAAAAAAAATCTGTTGTGACGTCTCAGATATCTTATGGGTACTTTTTGTTTTACCCCCAAATGAACTATAAATTAATGCAGGTGCCATTTTTTTTTTAGTCTTTTTTTTCTCCCAAGGCCCTTAGTAATGACCCTCACAGACTACTTTTTTTTATCATTTTTATTATTTTAACTTAAATGCCAAATGTATTCTATATTTAATATATTTTTCTTAGTTCAGTTGTATCTATTGATATTATAATTTGTGTTTATATAAATAATGACCAAATAACAAGGAAACCTAGAATTTAAATATTAATTAAATTATATTTGAGGTAACGTTTAAGTACAAAAAATAATTTGAGCAGGGTAATTAGTTAAGAGATCATGAAAAAAAAATAATATAAAAAATGTATGTTCCAAAAGTCTGTTTCAAAATATAAAATCATTACAAAATTTAGTACCACGGTCACTATTCTTTATAGTACTGGAGAACTGGTCCAACTAAAAAAAACATTTGCCTATTAAATCTACTACACCTTGTCAGGTACCGCGAGGTCCCTCAAAGACTTTTAAAAAGTGTATGTTTTTTAGAGTTGTTTATCTCTCTTTGATGAGGTCTGGATGTGAAGGAAAAAACACCTACATTGTAAACAGATTTGGCAAGATCTCTCTCCATGCTGGCGAGTGTTTGATCATCAAGCCCTAAGAGTGGAATGTCTTGACTGTTTGCTCTGATTCCCGCCCCCCCCCCCCCCCCCCACAGGTTTAAGTTTTTGTCCATGCTCAGAATTTCCTGGTTTAATCAAAAGTTCCTCATTAGCCACATCCTACTGTAAACATCCAATCAGGTTGCTTGTCCTGGGACTGGCAAGGGAGTGTGCATCTGGCATGTGCAGGCACAGTCATGTTATTTCCCTCCTCAGCTTAAAGGTATAGTTTAGCCAAAATTAAACTTTAATGACAGAGCATGCAATTTTAAGCAACTTTCTAATTTACTCCTATTATCAATTTTTCTTTGTTCTATTGGTATATTTATTTGAATGTAAGCTTAGGAGCCAGCCCATTTTTGGTTCAGCACCTGGTTATCACTTGTTGATTGGTAGCTACATGTATACACCAATCAGAAAGTGCTACGCAGGTTCTGAACCAAAAATGGGCCGGCTCCTATGCTTAAATTCTTGCTTTTTCGAATAATTTTAATTGGCATGCTCTATCTGAATCATGAAAGTTTAATTTTGACTAGACTATCCCTTTAAAGGGATGTTAAACAGTCTATTATACTGTAATAAAAAAGTGCTAAGCAGTGGCTTATACCTAATTGAAATCATTGCAATATGTATTATTTATCATTTTAATTATTTATTTTTTTACACTACATTTGTGCAATGTCCATTACTTCCTTTCACAGCCCTACAAGGAGGCTGTGGCCTCTGCAGGAAGGTTTATCTTAGCATGATATCATACATCTTCTAGAATAACATGAGATGGTTTACTATAAAGTGAATAGACTAGACACAAAGTCAGAATTGCTCATGCTCAGATCAGTTAGAATGTAACCTAAGTTGCCAAGATATCAGCTCTCTTATTACACTAAGTGCAGTGACTACACTGAGAATTTCTAAGTGTTCATTTTGCAAGAAAACAAGTTAGTTGTTTGCTGTTTTATTTACACAATCTGTCTCTTTATATGTTTACTATGATTTAACATATTTGTTTTTACCAAAGGAGCACTGTTTAATATCCCTTTAAGGAAGTTTACAATGAAATCTTGCGAGATTTCTGTGAAATCCCATGAGTTCATAGCAAAGCAAAGTGTGAACTCAGCACTGATGATGCTAATTTGGTTGTTTTATGTTTTTTCCACCATGCAGATGACAGTAGCTGATAAATAATTTACTCTGACATTTTGAGGTAAAATAAATTCATTTTTTAGATTAGAAATGTTCATGTGATATTTTCTAGTCAGCTTTTCAGTTATGCTGCTGATTTAGCATATGAGCATCATATCCCTTTAAATACAGACATCACACTGTTCATTTATGATTGTAATAAAGTGTTTGGATATTTAAAAAAAATACTGAAAATTATATGACATTGTTAATTATACTCATTATGTATTAATATTATTAGTTAAAGGGACACTAAACCCACATTTTTTCTTTAATGATTCAGATAGAGCAGGCAATTGTAAGCAACTTTCTAATTTACAACTATTATACATTTTTGTTCGTTCCTTTGCTATCTTTATTTCAAAGACAGGAATGTAAAGCTTAAGAGCCGGCCTATTTTTGGTTGAGAACCTGGGTTATGCATGTTTATTGGTTTGCTAACTGTATCCACCAATAAGCAAGCGCTATCCATGGTGCTGAACCTAAAATGGTATGGCTCCTAAGCTTTAAATTCCTACTTTTTAAATAAAGATAGCAAGAGAACGATTCAAAATTGATAGTAGAAGTAAATTAGAAAGTTGCTTAAAATTGCAATCTCTATCTGAATCATTAAATAATAAAATTGGGTTTAGTATCCCTTTAAAGGCACATGTAAACCAAAATTGAACTTCTATGATTCAGATACTGCGTGTAATTTTAAACAACTTCCCACTTCTGCTACCAAATTGTCTTCATTCTCTTGGTATCCTTTGTTGAAGTAGGTTCAGGAATGTGCATGTGTCCTTAGCACTATATAGCAAAAGCATTTGTAACATTGATTTTAACAAATCTATATTTGCATATACTCAGCAATGCATGGCAGTGGTTTGTGATCAGTGTTTATAAACCGCGGTCCTCAAATACCCCCAACAGGCAAGGTTTTCGTTATAGCTGAATTAGAGCACAGGTGAAATAATCAGCTAATCAGTAACTATGGTTACTAACCTGCTCTCACCCATTGAGGCCTATTTACTAAAGGTCTTGCGGATCTGTTCCGACAGTGCGGTTCAGGTCCGCAAGACCTCGCTGAATGCGGAGAGCAATACGCTCTCCATATTCAGCACTGCGCCAGCAGCTCACAAGAGCTGCTGGTGCAACGCCCCCCCTTGTAGACTCGCAGCCAATGGGCCGCCAGCAGGGGGTGTCAATCAACCCGATCGTACTCAATCGGGTTGAATTCCAGCGATTCCTGTCCGTCTACTCAGAGCAGACGGACAGGGTTATGGAGCAGCGGTCTTTGTGACCGCTGCTTAATAACTGCTGTTTCTGGCGAGTCTGAAGACTTGATAAATGGGCCCCATTAACTGTGATCTAGTTCAGCTAGAAACCTGTCCTCAGGCCTAACTAACAGGCTAGATTTTCAGGATTACCTTTGTTGAGCGCAGGTTAGTAACCATGGTTACTTATCAGCTGATTATTTCACCTGTGTTCCAGTTCCGATATCCTGAAAATCTGGCCTGTTAGGGACGTCTGCAGACAGGTTTAAAAGAACCCTGGCCTAGATTGAAAGATGCTCGGAGGTGTCTCACTGTAAAGGCGAGATCGTGTTCTAAATGTATTTAGAATCACTTCACCTATAACACCAGTGTTTTGTTAGTGGTGGTTCCTGTCTGTAACATCTATAGATGCGTGAGTAGCGCAATGCAGAAGAAATCAGAGCCGCTAGAACAAAGGAAAAAGATCAATTTCAGACGCAGCATTTAGGAAATACTCTTGCAAAACAGTTTATGTGAATGTTTGTAAAATATTTACGTCTGTTCTATTATTGTGAAGTAGTGTCGCTGGAAAGAACTGTCACAACAGGCTGGCTATGTGCGTTCTGCGGCGTTCTAGGGACATGGCTGAGATTTTGTACCTACACCCTGACTCAGAATACGTAATTCATAAAGAGTCTGTTGCCCCTGCGAAGTATCTTAGCATGTAGTCATGCCTTGTTATTTCAAAGCTGACACGGTTGTCTCGTTTTTATTTTTAATTAAATCGAAAGTAAAGTCAAAATTAAACATTCATAATTTAGATAGAGAACACCAATTTAAACAACTTTCCAATTTACTTTTTTTTTTTATCAAATTTGCTTTGTTCTCTTGGTATCCTTGGTTACAGAAGCTTGCAGACTTTCAGCTACTTTGCAAATTTCAATTTTGACCTATTGATGAAAATCGGTATAGTTGCATTTAAATTTTAAATAGAAGATTTACTTTTAAAGAAAGGATACAAAAAGAACAAGGCTAGTTTGATAATAGAAGTAAATTGGAAAGTTATTTAAAATTGCACACTTTGAGGTAGATTTATCATACCCTAGGCGGGCATAATTTGCATACTGTCGGCATTTAACATTGCACAAGCATTTCTTGTGAAATGATTGTGCAATGCCGCCCCTGCACAATCGGCCACTAGCAGGGGGGTGTCAATCATCTGATTGTATCTGATTGGATGATTTGCAGTCTTAAGACCGCTGCTTCTTAAATCCCGTTTCCGGTGAACCGGAAAGGCTCTTGCGGAAAAAGCAGTATCCGCTGCTTAATAAATATACCCCTCTGTCTTAATTATGAACATTTCATTTTGACTTTACTTCCACTTGTATCTCACAGCTGTGTGCTCATTGTTGCAGTGATTTTTTCCCCCTGCCAGATAGTGGTCTCATGAGCAGGTTTTATTGAATCCAGGCAAATGTTTTTTCACAGAAATGCTCATGGATTGGATAAGCGTCAAAATGGGCCCCAACTTTCTAATTTACTCCTATTATTAATTTTCCTTCATTCACTTGCTATGTTTATTTGAATTGCAAGAATGTAATTTTTTGGTTCACAACCTGGGTTGTCCTTGCTGATTGGACAGCACCAATAAACAAGTGCTGTCCAGGGTTTTCTGAACCAAAAATGTGGCTTGCTCCTTAGCTTAGATGCCTTGTTTTTCAAATAAAGATAGCAAGAGAACAAAGAAAAATTAATAGGAGTAAATTAGAAAGTTGCTTAAAATTGCATGCTCTATTTGAATCACGAAAGAAATTTTTTGGGTTTAGTGTCCCTATAATGCAAGATCAATAGGTTCTTTGTCCAATCTAAATTGTACTTTTTAAAAAAAAAAAAAAACAGGTGGTTGAATTTGTATAAAATATCATTGTATCAGGCTTTCCCCATCCCTGAATCTCTTACTTGTTTACAGTTCGGTAAATTCAACGGTCAATTTTTACTTAGGTTTCCAAATTTTGTATCTAGAAATAAGAAATAAAACCTCCTGTATTTGTATTATAATATTGTGCAAAAAGTAAATAAAATAATTATAAATATAGCAAATGATTTGCCGTATTCTTGGTGTTACTGCTGAGGAAGAAATCTCCAGGTGTAAGGTTTTTGGGCACTATGACATAGAGGAACAATTATGACCATCAAATACAAATGCTCAGGATTACATATAACAGAATAAATATTCACTGTATTAGTTACATCTTCCTCCCTAAATACATAAATATATACAGTATATCCTCTTTACACAACTTTTGCGTGTAAATTATAAACACACACATGCTCACACTATACATACAGTTACACATGCACATATGTGCTTACACTAGATATACAGTACACATGACATGCACATGCATTTACACCATACATACAGGCACATATGCTTACACTATACATACAAGCACATGTGCACATAAACTTACCCTATACATACTGGCACATGTGCACATATAAAATTACAGTATACATACAGGCACACCTGCACATATTTGTTTACACTATACATACAAGCATATGTGTACATAAACTTACCCTATACATACAAGCACATGTGTACATAAACTTACCCTATACATACAACCACATGTGTACATAAACTTACCATATACATACAAGCACATGTGTACATAAACTTACCCTATACATACAAGCACATGTGTACATAAACTTACCCTATACATACAAGCACATGTGTACATAAACTTACCCTATACATACAAGCACATGTGTACATAAACCTACCCTATACATACAACCACATGTGTACATAAACTTACCCTATACATACAACCACATGTGCAAATAAACTTACCCTATACATACAAGCACATGTGTACATAAACTTACCCTATACATACAACCACATGTGTACATAAACTTACCCTATACATACAAGCACATGTGTACATAAACTTACCCTATACATACAAGCACATGTGCACATAAACTTACCCTATACATACAAGCACATGTGTACATAAACTTACCCTATACATACAAGCACATGTGTACATAAACTTACCCTATACATACAAGCACATGTGTACATAAACTTACCCTATACATACAAGCACATGTGTACATAAACTTACCCTATACATACAAGCACATGTGTACATAAACTTACCCTATACATACAACCACATGTGTACATAAACTTACCCTATACATACAACCACATGTGTACATAAACTTACCCTATACATACAAGCACATGTGTACATAAACTTACCCTATACATACAAGCACATGTGTACATAAACTTACCCTATACATACAACCACATGTGTACATAAACTTACCCTATACATACAAGCACATGTGTACATAAACTTACCCTATGCATACAACCACATGTGCAAATAAACTTACCCTATACATACAAGCACATGTGTACATAAACCTACCCTATACATACAACCACATGTGTACATAAACTTACCCTATACATACTGGCACATGTGTACATAAACTTACCCTATACATACAAGCACATGTGTACATAAACTTACCCTATACATACAAGCACATGTGTACATAAACTTACCCTATACATACAAGCACATGTGTACATAAACTTACCCTATACATACAAGCACATGTGCAAATAAACTTACCCTATACATACAAGCACATGTGTACATAAACTTACCCTATACTTACAAGCACATGTGTACATAAACTTACCCTATACATACAACCACATGTGTACATAAACTTACCCTATACATATAAGCACATGTGTACATAAACTTACCCTATGCATACAACCACATGTGCAAATAAACTTACCCTATACATACAAGCACATGTGTACATAAACTTACCCTATACATACAAGCACATGTGTACATAAACTTACCCTATACATACAAGCACATGTGTACATAAACTTACCCTATACATACAAGCACATGTGTACATAAACCTACCCTATACATACAACCACATCTGCAAATAAACTTACCCTATACATACAAGCACATGTGTACATAAACTTACCCTATACATACAAGCACATGTGTACATAAACTTACCCTATACATACAAGCACATGTGTACATAAACTTACCCTATACATACAAGCACATGTGTACATAAACTTACCCTATACATACAAGCACATGTGTACATAAACTTACCCTATACATACAAGCACATGTGTACATAAACTTACCCTATACATACAACCACATGTGCAAATAAACTTACCCTATACATACAAGCACATGTGTACATAAACTTACCCTATACATACAAGCACATGTGTACATAAACTTACCCTATACATACAACCACATGTGTACATAAACTTACCCTATACATACAAGCACATGTGTACATAAACCTACCCTATACATACAAGCACATGTGTACATAAACTTACCCTATACATACAAGCACATGTGTACATAAACTTACCCTATACATACAAGCACATGTGTACATAAACTTACCCTATACATACAAGCACATGTGTACATAAACTTACCCTATACATACAAGCACATGTGCAAATAAACTTACCCTATACATACAAGCACATGTGTACATAAACTTACCCTATACATACAAGCACATGTGTACATAAACTTACCCTATACATACAAGCACATGTGTACATAAACTTACCCTATACATACAACCACATGTGTACATAAACTTACCCTATACATACAAGCACATGTGTACATAAACTTACCCTATACATACAAGCACATGTGTACATAAACTTACCCTATGCATACAACCACATGTGTACATAAACTTACCCTATACATACAAGCACATGTGTACATAAACTTACCCTATACATACAAGCACATGTGTACATAAACTTACCCTATACATACAAGCACATGTGTACATAAACTTACCCTATACATACAAGCACATGTGTACATAAACTTACCCTATACATACAACCACATCTGCAAATAAACTTACCCTATACATACAAGCACATGTGTACATAAACTTACCCTATACATACAAGCACATGTGTACATAAACTTACCCTATACATACAAGCACATGTGTACATAAACTTACCCTATACATACAAGCACATGTGCAAATAAACTTACCCTATACATACAAGCACATGTGCAAATAAACTTACCCTATACATACAAGCACATGTGTACATAAACTTACCCTATACATACAACCACATGTGTACATAAACTTACCCTATACATACAAGCACATGTGTACATAAACTTACCCTATACATACAAGCACATGTGTACATAAACTTACCCTATACATACAAGCACATGTGTACATAAACTTACCCTATACATACAAGCACATGTGTACATAAACTTACCCTATACATACAAGCACATGTGTACATAAACTTACCCTATACATACAAGCACATGTGTACATAAACTTACCCTATACATACAACCACATGTGTACATAAACTTACCCTATACATACAAGCACATGTGTAATAAACTTACCCTATACATACAAGCACATGTGTACATAAACTTACCCTATACATACAAGCACATGTGTACATAAACTTACCCTATACATACAACCACATCTGCAAATAAACTTACCCTATACATACAAGCACATGTGTACATAAACTTACCCTATACATACAAGCACATGTGTACATAAACTTACCCTATACATACAACCACATGTGTACATAAACTTACCCTATACATACAACCACATGTGTACATAAACTTACCCTATGCATACAACCACATGTGCAAATAAACTTACCCTATACATACAAGCACATGTGTACATAAACCTACCCTATACATACAACCACATGTGTACATAAACTTACCCTATACATACATACAGGTACACTGACATTCAGCAAAGGCACCCATATATTCACACTATGGGGCCCATTTATAAAGCTCAGAATGGAGCATGAGGGCCCATGTTTCTGGCGAGTCATACAGACACAAGTGCACATACGTACACACTATACATACAGACACACGTGCACATACGTACACACTATACATACAGACACACGTGCACATATGTACATACTATACATACAGACACACGTGCACATACGTACACTCTATACACAGACACAAGTGCACATACGTACACACTATACATACAGACACAAGTGCACATACGCACACACTATACATACAGACATAAGGGATTAAATGCCATATCCTCCTCTGTGGAAAAAATAACTTAATAACTATATACATTCTTGGTTTAACATAAACTCAACTTAGTTTCTAAACGTAGAAATAAATAACGACAACAAATAAATAACGACACAACAACTTTTTATGGTTAGAGAAAACCCGCAGGTCACGTTTATTGTGGCAACACAAGAACTAACGACCGTCTGAATAAACATGGACCAGGGGGGCGGCAATCAGGTACTAGCTAAACGTAGTAACCCATGCTAACAAGATGGGCAGTACCAGGGCGCAGGAGAAGAAGCAGAGCGTAGCTCAATACTGAAAAACAGGGAATTCTCTGCATCGGAATCACACGGGCAGGGAACACCCCAGACGCGCGTCTGGGGACTTCACCCCTGGCCGGAAGTGCCGTCACTCTACCTCGATCACATCCTGCCCCCGGACACTGTCCACCCGCCAGCCCAGGGTGCAAACCACCACTCCGTACCAGTAAGGGCCAGGATCAAAAAGGTGCGAATACCAGATTGAAATACCTGGGGAGCTGAAACTTAACGTCCTTGGGCTTACAGAAACAGGCTGGTTAGCCCTCATCATGCCTTCGGATAGCCCTAATCCCTGGGGACCACCATAAGGACGGATCCCCCTACTGATTGCAAAATAATAAACAAAGGGAGGGAAAGGGTGGGGAAAACTTTGAGAAAAACAGCAGAAAGAGGACATGTGCTTCCTGTACTGGGCTTAAAAAGGTAAGCTGGAACCCCTCCTCTCTTTCTGCAACATTGTTTCACACACACAACACAACACTCCCCTCCTCCGTCTTGGCCTTAACCCTTATGTGCATTCCAGGCAATTTGCCTTACATTTCCTTAAGGGATTAAATGCCATATCCTCCTCTGTGGAAAAAATAACTTAATAACTATATACATTCTTGGTTTAACATAAACTCAACTTAGTTTCTAAACGTAGAAATAAATAACGACAACAAATAAATAACGACACAACAACTTTTTATGGTTAGAGAAAACCCGCAGGTCACGTTTATTGTGGCAACACAAGAACTAACGACCGTCTGAATAAACATGGACCAGGGGGGCGGCAATCAGGTACTAGCTAAACGTAGTAACCCATGCTAACAAGATGGGCAGTACCAGGGCGCAGGAGAAGAAGCAGAGCGTAGCTCAATACTGAAAAACAGGGAATTCTCGGCATCGGAATCACACGGGCAGGGAACACCCCAGACGCGCGTCTGGGGACTTCACCCCTGGCCGGAAGTGCCGTCACTCTACCTCGATCACATCCTGCCCCCGGACACTGTCCACCCACCACGAGATCGCCCAAATATCAAGGGCCACTCTCGCCGCCACCCAACTCACACAAATAGGAGTAGGGACTGTCGTATATCTTCAATAAACAGGTCCATGCCATGGTCCATAAGATGGACCACGTCGCCTCGGTACAGGCTCCGGTCAGCGGCCGTAATGAACTTGTGTTCCACAACAAAACCTCCTAGCTCACACATAAGCTTCCTAACATCTCTATTAAGCTTCTTGCGAACTTGGAACGCTGCCCTATGATTAGCCATGTGTCTCCACGTCAACCTAGGCATAATGTTTGACCAGCCCATTCTCACACCAGGTAACCAAGCTTTAAAGGTGCGCAGATCTGATTGGATCACTGCGCTCAAATCCCGGCCGGGAATTGAACCTAGATCATTTCCACCTAAGTGGATGATCAGGACATGGGGTTTCTCCCACCGCCTCATGGCGGATTGCAGTAAACCAGGCAGATCTGCCCAGCAAAGGCCTCTTCTCCCTAACCACCTAACGACCACCCTAGAGAATGAGAACCCTAGTTGCTGCACTCCAGGTTGCGATGCTGCTCGGATAGCCACCCAGTGTACGAACGAGTGCCCAATGATCCAGGCACGAAGCGGCCCACTTCTAGGCCCTGCAAGAGAAACAAGAGTTAGGGCATATCATGACCAAGTGCCATGTGCAACATTGTCAACCTGCAAATATTAACATTGGGATATAAGTGGCCTAACGTAAATCTGATACCTCTTAGACTTCCACCTCCCAAGCGCCATTATGCGGTCAGCCGACCAGCCTAAAGTTGCCGCCGTCGTAGCAGCTCCAACCCTAAATGAGTGAGGAGCTATGGTATTGGGATTCAAACCCACTTTTTTAGCCGCCCACCCCAAAACCTTTCAAAATTGAAACCTCGTAAGGGGAGTACCATCCTGATGACTTAAAAATCTAACCGCACCCACTGGACACCTGTCCGAGAAGGTCTTCAACAGGGCACTCGGGCAGCAGGCGGAACCCGCGTGCGCGGGTAGCGACAGCCAGGCCCCCCTACCATCCTGATCGACTTTCGATCGAGGGATGAAAAGCAATACCCCATTATCCGTAAACCTGATGTACTCCGCCAGGACACCACCCACTTTCGCCAACTTAGACTGCGGGACCAATTCCCCCACTCGGAGTGCGCCATGAAACGCCATGGCGAACGCCGCGGAAAAAAGCCGCACCTCGTAGTCTGAGGAACATACCTCCAGTAGAACACGAAGCAGGAGGACCAACCTGTCCGCCGTTATGGGTTCCCTAACGTCCGGACACCGCACTTCCGTCCTTCCCCAACCCCTCAGTATTTGAGGAATCAAAAACGTTTTGGAAGAGTCCGTCAGCGTGAATAGTTTACAGAAAAAGGACACCGCCGCTAACCGCGCAGATACCGCCCCTTTCTTAGCTAGCTTAGTCTTAAGCTCCACGAGCCAGCGCAATAGCCAATCTTGCTCACCAGCACAAGAAGGAAATCCTTGGACATCACAGAAGAATACCCATTCTTCCCAGTACCTTACATAGGACTTCCAAGTGGAAGGTGCCAGGGACGCCTTCAGCACCGGAATCAGGGACTGCCATCCAAAGCCACCTGCCAAAGAAAAGGTGGACAGGGAAAGCCATGAGTGGCAGCCTCAGGAGCACATTTCCTAAAATGTTCCCATTGAAAGCGAGATAGTGCATCAGCAATAACGTTATCAACCCCTGGGACATGCCTAGCCCGAAACTCAATGTTCCGCTTAAGGCATCTCAAAACCAGAATGCTCAGATATCGAATTACTGGTGGTGAGGAAGAAGAAAGACCGTTAATGGCAAAAACCACGCTCAAATTGTCCGTCCAAAAAATGACGGAACGGTTTTCGAGCTTGTCCCCCCAGATCTCCAACGCCACCAGAATGGGGAAAAGCTCCAGAAGGCACATGTTCCTGGTCAGGCCCCTGGCCGCCCACTCGGCCGGCCAAGGTTCGGCGCTCCACTCACCATTGAAATAGGCGCCGTATCCAAAACCCCCAGCAGCATCAGTAAAGAGGTGCAGGTCTCGCGCCGGAGTCTGAGGGGTTCTCCAAATACAGATCCCATTGAAATCCCTGAGGAACAGATCCCAGACATGGAGGTCTTCCTTCATGTCATTATTAACCATTAGTTTGTCTTTGGGAGAAGTAACTCCCGGCAACATGCGCTCCATTCTCTTCAGGAAAATCCTCCTCATCGGGATGACCCTCCCTGCAAAGTTGAGCAGACCCAAAACAGATTGAAGCTCTTTCAGCGTGCAAAACTGTGCCGCTGCGAGTCTCCTGTCAGCATCTTCTGGACTTTATCCACCGGAAGCCTACATTCCTGGGCTACCGAATCAATTTCGATACCCAGGAAAGTAAGACACGTGCAAGGGCCCTCCGTTTTGTCTTCTGCTAAGGGGACTCCAAATTTCTCCATCAACAGCCGCATGGCGTAAAGGAGCAGCTCACATTCCCTAGATTCCTGTCTACCTACCAGGAGAAAGTCGTCCAAGTAGTGAGCAATCCTATCTTCCCCTGTCACTTCCGCAACAGCCCAATGCAAAAAGGAACTAAACGCCTCAAAATAGGCGCAGGAAATGGAACACCCCATGGGCAAACAACGGTCGACATAATAGTGTCCGTTGAAGAAACATCCCATTAAATAAAATGATGCGGGGTGGATCGGCAAGAGTCTGAAAGCAGACTCAATGTCAAGCTTGGCTAGTAATGCCCCTTGACCCGATCTCCGTACCACTTGTAAAGCATCATCAAATGACTGGAAATATACCGTACTCAAGTCCTGAGGAATGGCGTCATTAACCGACTTTCCTTTTGGGTAGGAAAGATGTTGTATCATCCTAAATTTTCCCGGGTCCTTTTTGGGCACAACCCCTAGAGGCGAGATAACCAATCCCGTCATAGGTCTCTCCCTAAACGGGCCAGCCATTCTACCCAGTGAAACCTCCTTACCCAATTTCTCCTTCAATGCCTCTGGGAACAGGGAGGCAGATTTCAGGTTCCTGCGAGAAGCCGCACCCGAAACCGGACCTTGTACGGGGATAACAAAACCTTCCCGGAGCCCTGACTCCAACAAGGCCGCCGCCACCCTATCGGGGTAGAGCGTGAGCCACGTACTAATTGCGGCCACCTTCAGCGGGATGTCCGCTCTTAGCGACAGCAGGGCCTCTTGGCCCAGTCCTGTCCTGTTTGTCCCCTTTTTTAAAGCAATCCGCGGCTGGGTGAAATCCCCCGCAGATGCGACAAGCGTGCCGAAAGGAACATGCGGTTCCCAACGTGCATTGTTTGTCCTGGAATTTCCAACAGACCCCTGCTGGGCATCTGCGAAATCTATTGGCGGGTCGAAACTGTGTTGCACCCGCCGGGGAACCATAAGTACCTTGCGATTTCTCGGGACCCAGCCGGGCCCAGAGTTGCATTTCTACGCACCCAAAATCCAACAGTGGATTACCCACCATCTTTCTGCGGAACTCCTCGTCATAATCACGCCAGGCACCATCGCGATAATTATCAGCAATGATCTCCATGTTTTCCATGTATTTCAACACGGCTAAACACTGGTCCGGCCATTTTTGCAAGTAGCAAGACGCATAGATCCTGAAACAACGGCGCCACTTGTGAAACGTGTCTGGGCGCTGGTACTTCTTGGGGCCTGTCCCATCCTCCGCTCTCGCCTTCTGCCTTAGGGCTTCCACCGAGAGCTCGAAGATGTTAACAAACTTCCCCTCTTGAATTCTCCGCACTGTCTTAGTCTTCAAATGCTCGTGCAGATCATAGGAAGACCAGGACCTAGTGTCCCCTTGGAGCGCCACCTTCCGATTAATGGGCCTCCCCACCCCACTTACGCGAAGTCTGGGTTGGGCCGCCCTATCGGACCTATCAGAGGCAATATAGTCATAATGGTCATGCAAACCCCCTTTTGCTGATCTCTTCTCTTCAGTTAACCATCTAAGCATCTTATACATTTGTTTATTGCCCTTCCCATGCAACCCCAGCTCCTTGTCATTTTCTGACCCAGAATCATCCGAGGATGAGGTAAAACCCTGCAACCCCACTGAAACTGAGGACTCACCATCTCTCACACCGATCCTGTTTGGAATCGCCACGACTCCCGAAGTAGAAGGACGCTCATCCTCTGACACCATGGAGTCCGGGCCGCTCTCAGCACCTCTCTCCAACCCGCTGCCTGAATCTCCTGATGTAGCCATGTCACTTTCCTGCAAAAGAGATTGCCAGAGAGGAGTACGACGAAGGGGAAGGTCTGCTCTACCCCTCCCCCTGTGCCCAGACCGCTCATTCATCCCCTCATACACATCCTGGTTGCCTTTGCAACCTGCAACTTCATCATACACACCCTGCTCATCTTCTGTAAAGTCCTCTATCTCTTCACTAAAATGTACTGATTTCTGGGTGATAGGGGTGGCTTTCTTACGCCTAGTCGATGCAACCGCTAAATCTAAACTCTGAAACTGTTCTGGTGAACCATGTTTGGTAGAAGACCTAGTTACTACCTTCCTCGCTGCTGTCGGGGATGCCCTTACACTCTCACTAATTTGCGCGCCAAACGCGCTGCCTGCACGGGCACCGCCTTTGCCCCCAGAAACCTTACTATTACCGCCAGCGCTCTTAAGCGTACTCCTAGCGGGCCCAATAGGTGACGCACCACCTTTATAATTGCCCGATGGGGCCTTTGCCCCTTGACGTGGATTACTACCCGACGGGGCCTCCGCCCCTTGCCGGTCCGCAATGCCCTTTGTAATCTGCCCACGGGGGCCTCCAACGGGGACCCCCGGGTTCATTTGACCAGAGTAATGCCCCCCTGAGATAACTCCTCCATTGATTCACAATTAGCCTCCTCGTGAAAACCATCCCCCACAAGTGCAACCCCTGTAGGCCCCATCGCATCAGCAGAATTGCCCCCCGGAGCATAAGTTCCCCCCCGCGGAACTCCTCTCTTACCTTGGACGCCGCGCGGGGAACTCGATCTGCTCCGCTTCGATGACCGCTGACTAATGGCGGGACCGGCAGTGATGTCACAGGAAATGACGTCACCGGAAGTCCCGCCCTCGGAGGCCCGCAAACCGGAAGTCGCCGCCGATGGAGGAACAGTCGACGCGGGAGCCTGCGCAATCACCGCCGGAGGACCAAGGACCACGTGGGACGCACCCGGAGCCACGGACAAGGATGAGGCCCACATCTGGAAAAGGGATACCGCAGCCGCGATGGAGTCCTGGGACATCGGAGACGACGTCGCAGGTAAGGCCGAAACTGCTCCCACTAAAACCGCCAACTACTGGGGCAAAAGAGTAAGGCCCGTAAGGGCCAGGGACCGCAACGCCACAAGGCCTAGAAGGGCCCGCCGCAACCACGCTAGGGGAGGGAGGCTTAACAAGGGTGATGGGAGGGCAGGGAACCGCAGCGCTAGTGGCTGGAGACCGAATAGCGGACCTAGCAGGGACCCCCGCTTTACCGGCTACCTTAGGGGGACATGTGGGCCCGACATACTAATTGAATCGGGGCCTATGCCCGCACTGACTCCCCGCAAAGAGGGCTCACTCCCGGCCGCATGGCCAACGGGCTCAGACGCACCATCTGGTTGACCAGCACCACCCCCCATATTGCTCACCAATGCAAGCACCTCTAGCAAAGCCTGATCAGAAATTTCCCCCCCCACCGGCCCCAACCTCCCCCGTAGATTGATCAAGGGAAGGGGCAAGGGAGGAGGAAAGTAAAGGGGTTCGACCCACCGTTTCTGGCGATGGAGGAATCCACTCCGCTGCTTCATCGCTGTCATCAACCACTTCTCTCTCAGCAGGTTCCTCCCTAGCCTCCATGATTCGCTTTGGAGGTGCTTTAGATCTCCGTTAACGTCTCATGGGAAAACTTTGAGAAAAACAGCAGAAAGAGGACATGTGCTTCCTGTACTGGGCTTAAAAAGGTAAGCTGGAACCCCTCCTCTCTTTCTGCAACATTGTTTCACACACACACAACACAACACTCCCCTCCTCCGTCTTGGCCTTAACCCTTATGTGCATTCCAGGCAATTTGCCTTACATTTCCTCAAGTGCACATATGTACATACTATACATACAGACACAAGTGCACATACGTACATACTATACATACAGACACACATGCTCATACGTACATACTATACATACAGACACACATGCACATACGTACACACTATACATACAGACACAAGTGCACATACGTACACACTATACATACAGACACAAGTGCACATACATACACACTATACATACAGACACACGTGCACATACATACACACTATACATACAGACACACGTGCACATACGTACACACTATACATACAGACACAAGTGCACATACGTTCATACTATACATACAGACACAAGTGCACATACGTACATACTATACATACAGACACAAGTGCACATACGTACACACTATACATACAGACACAAGTGCACATACGTACATACTATACATACAGACACAAGTGCACATACGTACATACTATACATACAGACACAAGTGCACATACGTACACACTATACATACAGACACAAGTGCACATACGTACATACTATACATACAGACACAAGTGCACATACGTACATACTATACATACAGACACACGTGCACATACGTACACACTATACATACAGACACAAGTGCACATACGTACACACTATACATACAGACACAAGTGCACATACGTACATACTATACATACAGACACAAGTGCACATACGTACATACTATACATACAGACACAAGTGCACATACGTACACACTATACATACAGACACAAGTGCACATACGTTCATACTATACATACAGACACAAGTGCACATACGTACATACTATACATACAGACACAAGTGCACATACGTACACACTATACATACAGACACAAGTGCACATACGTACATACTATACATACAGACACAAGTGCACATACGTACATACTATACATACAGACACAAGTGCACATACGTACATACTATACATACAGACACAAGTGCACATACGTACACACTATACATACAGACACAAGTGCACATACGTACATACTATACATACAGACACAAGTGCACATACGTACATACTATACATACAGACACAAGTGCACATACGTACACACTATACATACAGACACAAGTCTCATGGGAAAACTTTGAGAAAAACAGCAGAAAGAGGACATGTGCTTCCTGTACTGGGCTTAAAAAGGTAAGCTGGAACCCCTCCTCTCTTTCTGCAACATTGTTTCACACACACAACACAACACTCCCCTCCTCCGTCTTGGCCTTAACCCTTATGTGCATTCCAGGCAATTTGCCTTACATTTCCTCAAGTGCACATATGTACATACTATACATACAGACACAAGTGCACATACGTACATACTATACATACAGACACACATGCTCATACGTACATACTATACATACAGACACACATGCACATACGTACACACTATACATACAGACACAAGTGCACATACGTACACACTATACATACAGACACAAGTGCACATACATACACACTATACATACAGACACACGTGCACATACATACACACTATACATACAGACACACGTGCACATACGTACACACTATACATACATACAGACACAAGTGCACATACGTACACACTATACATACAGACACAAGTGCATATACGTACACACTATACATACAGACACAAGTGCACATACGTACATACTATACATACAGACACACGTGCACATACGTACATACTATACATACAGACACACGTGCACATACGTACACACTATACATACAGACACAAGTGCACATACGTACATACTATACATACAGACACAAGTGCACATACGTACACACTATACATACAGACATAAGTGCACATACGTACACACTATACATACAGACACAAGTGCACATACGTACACACTATACATACAGACACACGTGCACATACGTACACACTATACATACGTACACACTATACATACAGACACAAGTGCACATACGTACACACTATACATACAGACACAAGTGCACATACGTACACACTATACATACAGATACAAGTGCACATACGTACACTCTATACATACAGACACAAGTGCACATACGTACACACTATACATACAGACACAAGCAGTGATGTGCAGTCACTAGAGGCAGGTGAGGCAGTGCTTCACCTCTCATATGGGCAAAAATAAATATTTTTTTTTATTGGCTTTAAAAAAATTGCTATTTTTTTCCCCCAGCATTTTTTTTTTCACAGCTACATGTTGTGCAATGGAGAGGCACAAGCAGGTCTACCCACCATTACACAACATGCTGCGCCATCTACTGGATGAAAGTGGTTAAGATCATTGCATGGCCCATTATCTGCTTATTTGAGGCAGTCCCATTTGGGCTGACCCAATCCAGTGAGAGGCATTAGTAAGTGGAATTTAGGGTTGGGGCTGGATGTTAAATCATATAAAACAAAACAAAAACGAAAAAAAAACAATTTTCATTTATTTTATTGCTGTCCTGTGAAGCTGACAGCTTTGCTAAAGTGAAAAACAGAGTTCTGTTCTTCCCCTCTAAGTGCAGTGGAATGTTCCACTGTCACTTCCTGAATCCTTACAGAGCAGGAAAGGGAGAGAGGCAGAGAGAACAGTGTTTCAGTCACATTTTATTGTAGTAAGTGCTGCAGCCGTAGATTTTACTGAAATGGATTCTGTTAGTGAAAATGATAATTTAATGAATGTGGTTTAGTGTTTTTGTTGAATTGTGTTCAGATGCAGCTCATTAACAGGGGGACAGTAAGTGAGCATAACCCAAGCAGAAGAGTAAAGTAGTATTCTATATCTCTTGTGATTCACAAATTGTGTTCAGATACATCTCATTAACAGGGGGGGACAGTAAGTGAGCATAACCCAAGCAGAAGAGTAAAGTAGTATTCTATATCTCTTGTGATTCACACATTGTGTTCAGATACAGCTCATTAACAGGGGGGACAGTAAGTGAGCATAACCCAAGCAGAATAGTAAAGTAGTATTCTATATCTCTTGTGATTCACAAATTGTGTTCAGATACATCTCATTAATAGGGGGGACAGTAAGTGAGCATAACCCAAGCAGAAGAGTAAAGTAGTATTCTACATCTCTTGTGATTCACACATTGTGTTCAGATACAGCTCATTAACAGGGGGGGAGGGGGACAGTAAGTGAGCATAACCCAAGCAGAAGAGTAAAGTAGTATTCTACATCTCTTGTGATTCACACATTGTGTTCAGATACAGCTCATTAACAGGGGGACAGTAAGTGAGCATAACCCAAGCAGAAGAGTAAAGTAGTATTCTACATCTCTTGTGATTCACAAATTGTGTTCAGATACAGCTCATTAACAGGGGGGGGGGGGGGACAGTAAGTGAGCATAACCCAAGCAGAAGAGTAAAGTAGTATTCTACATCTCTTGTGATTCACAAATTGTGTTCAGATACAGCTCATTAACAGGGGGACAGTAAGTGAGCATAACCCACGCAGAAGAGTAAAGTAGTATTCTACATCTCTTGTGATTCACAAATTGTGTTCAGATGCAGCTCATTAACGGGGACAAGTAAGTGAGCATAATCCAAGCAGAAGAGTAAAGTAGTATTCTACATCTCTTGTGATTCACAAATTGTGTTCAGATACAGCTCATTAACAGGGGGGGGGGGGGGGGGGGGGGCAGTAAGTGAGCATAACCCACGCAGAAGAGTAAAGTAGTATTCTACATCTCTTGTGATTCACACATTGTGTTCAGATACAGCTCATTAACAGGGGGACAGTAAGTGAGCATAACCCAATACTTACAGGAAGTCAAAGGGTCAATTCAAATTTAAATCCATAATTTAAAACCCAGAGTTTGAAGTTAAGTGTCCACAGTATTTAAATTAAAGTTTTTGACATTGAATATTGCTAAGCCTCCCTTTTTCATGGTTATTTGATTTAATTAGGTACAAACTCCATATATGTTATGTCTGTTCAGTCAGAGGATGCAGTATCTATTTTTATTTTTCTCTGTGTCCATTTATTTAAAGACTGCTGTTAACTTGTAATTCACAAACCAATTGAAAGCTGTTGCATTGTGTGTTTAATATGTGCTGCTTTTATACAAGTTTATATTAATAAAAAGGAGATAATGAATCATTTAAAAAATATATGTAATTATTGCAGTTAAATGTTTTTAGAAATAATGCCACTGTAAAGTAACTGGTTAAACACATAGTCAAAGGGAGAAATTTAAAATTAAACTTTCATGATTGAGGTAGAGCATGCTATTTTAATAGACTTTTCTAGTTATTTATATTTTGAGAATTAGCATCAACTGTTACTGGCCCCATGTCAGCAAATCAAATTAGTTTTTGAAAGGAACATGAGTCATAATTACATTTCCATCATTCAGATAGAAATTGCACAAAAAACAACAAAAAACTTTCTATTTTACTTTTATTATTATGTACTTCATTCTTTTGGTATCCTTTGGTGTCCTTTGTTGAAGAGCATACCTAAGTGGGATGTGCACGTGCATATGAACACCATATTGCAGCAGCTGTGTTGGCAGTATTGATAACTTTGTGTAAAACTTGTATGGTAAATTATTTCTATTTTTACAATACAGTAGTGAGTAGAGAAGAGATTGTGTATCATTCTAATTGCTTAGTAACTGGCACTGTGCCACAGAATTGTGTGAGTGTGTATGTGAGCAGAGTGTATGTGGGTGTCAGTGAGCAGAGTATGTGTGCTTTATTCTCCAGGTAATCAATACATTTCCGATGAGCTGGTGCTTTAGTGCAGTGTTTCTCAACAATGGTCCTCAAGTACCCCCAACAGGCCAGGTTTTCATTATAGCCAAATCAGTGCACAGGTGAAGTAATCAGCTGATCAGTAACTCAGTGGTTACTAACTTGCTCTCACCCATCACCTGATTATGTCACCTGTGCACTGGTTCAGCTATCATTTAAACCTGCCCTGTTGGGGGTACTTGCGGCCCTCTGTACATGTGTTTCTCCGGCGTATCATATCTAGTGCCTCACCAGCCTCTGACCTCACTGCACATCACTGGACACAAGTGCACATACGTACACACTATACATACAGACACAAGTGCACATACGTACACACTATACATACAGACACAAGTGCACATACGTACACACTATACATACGTACACACTATACATACAGACACAAGTGCACATACGTACACACTATACATACAGACACAAGTGCACATACGTACACACTATACATACAGATACAAGTGCTCATACGTACACTCTATACATACAGACACAAGTGCACATACGTACACACTATACATACAGACACAAGTGCACATATGTACACACTATACATACAGACACAAGTGCACATACGTACACACTATACATACAGACACAAGTGCACATACGTACACACTATACATACAGACACACGTGCACATACATACACACTATACATACGTACACACTATACATACAGACACACGTGCACATACGTACACACTATACATATGTACACACTATACATACAGACACAGGTGCACATACGTACACACTATACATACAGACACAAGTGCACATACGTACACACTATACATACAGATACAAGTGCACATACGTACACTCTATACATACAGACACAAGTGCACATACGTACACACTACATACAGACACAAGTGCACATACGTACACTCTATACATACAGACACAAGTGCACATACGTACACTCTATACATACAGACACAAGTGCACATACGTACATTTTAGTAACAGAGAACTTCCCAAGCTGTCAAATGTGGTCACACACGATATCTTAACTTGGTTACACTTTGCAAATATAGCTCTTGCATGCACATAAACAGTCTATATGTAGCGGAGTGAATCTCTCAATGTGATGTGGAGCACTACACACCCCCGCAGTAAACCAGACCAAAGGCATCCACTAGAGCGGAATAGGGTGTACCTTATCGATCACCCTTCTGCCGGTGTCTGACGCTGGAGAACAGCCACTCATCCGGTGTGTAGTTGTGGGAATCAGAAAAAGCGCAGCTCCTATCTTCAGCGTGTGTCCGCCATCGCTGCTGCCACTCCAAACATTTCTCCCAAACACGCGGGGGTCTGACGTCAGCGTAGAGTAGAGGGGGTGTGTGTGAATCCTCCAACCGCTATTCGTAATAGCGGAGCTTCCAGACTTCAGCTGTGTCAATGCAGGCCAATAGAGAACCAAGTTCGGGTACTGTCTCTAATAGAGATTGCAGGAGGGATTCCTTGTAATCCCAAGTGAGGCAATAGACAAAGAGAAGCGCAACCTCTAGTAGATAAAAGTAAACTTCTTTATTCGTAACAGGTAAAATTCCAGCAGCTGGAAAACATGAGACAAGGTGCAGGGTCTGACTAGTTTCGGCTTGTGGCCGTAATCGTAAACCTAACACACCATAAAACAAACTTGGTTTAAAAAGGATTCATTATTCTCTGATTGGTTAATTGACATAAGGGGTGGAATTCGAGTTTACAACATTTAACACTTGGAGTACTATGAATAATCACTTTAAACAAAACAGCACATACTTTGGGACTTCCGGTGGGCGGGACTACTGGGTGGAAGCAAGTGCTAGGAGCTCTGCATGTCTGAGCTACAAATAACGTTTATTTATCATTTTATACCGCCATCCAGCCCCCCACGTTATGTGTCTTGCTAGGAGACTTGGAAAGGTCATCGCTAGCCGTCTTTTTGAAAGTGAAAGGCATTACACCGGCCCTAGCCCCCGGGAGCAACTCACGAAACCCTTGTGGTCCGCCATGTTGGCGCATCAGTTCAGCTGAATCGGACACTGTTAAAACTGATCTACAGCTGATACTGGAATCCTGATACATATTAACACAGTGGCTGCACCCCATACCAACATTATAACACCCACTGTGGTCGTATCATGCTTGTGCCGGCTTTCACTGCCCACGTGGCAAAGACTACAGAGAGAGATCTTGCTGAGACACTGTTAGCCACTTTTGCACCCAAATTTGACCACCTACTTAACAGCTGTGAGAAACTAATACAGCTGGCCCATACCGCTGGGCGAAAATGTTTTACAGAGCCGGAACGCCAAGCAAAATGTCCTGCACCAGAACCGCAAGCCCCAGAAAGTGAGGGTTCATGGATACACGACCAGCCCTGGGAACCTATACACACTCCTCCTATGGTACTGGATGACAAACTGATAACCTGCCCTGTGGAGCACCGACCCTGGACTGAATGTAAGACAGACATGGGGGGAGTGATGCCACATTGTGGGATGCAGGTAGACCCAGCTATCATGCTTGCAGCTCAGCCACACTGTTCGGACTTAGAGACGCTGCTGAAGGCCTTACTTTTCTATGGTCCGATGACTTTCCTTCAACGTCACACGGACACATCAGCTAGCAGTGGCACTAGGCAAGGGGACTGTGCCGGTCAATCACTGATCTTCCTGTGTGGCGAGGGGGAGACGCTGCGGCTTAACTCCCTGGACACATCACAACCTAGGCAACCTATACTATCCTGTACGCAGCAGTCTGGGGAAGACGCCCTGGGTTTGATGCTGCTGCTTTCTCGGAACTCCAGGCAACATGAACTTCGCCTTTGTACTGGAATCGGCTGAGCTGCCATCCCTTTGCTCCTAATAACACTTTTTAATTTTAGTTTAAAATGCTCTCTAGTTAGTTGGATAGTGCATGGAATACTGCGATGTGTATCTCTAATTATGGTAGCAAAACTATCATGTTTACTTTAAGCCTTATAACTGTCTCTATGTGCTAAACACTTGCTACTGTCATATAACCGTTATTCTATGTCATAAATGTTAGAACTAATAATTATCTATCTAAACTAACTTATTAATCCCTGCAAGAAATACATTAACTGATACATGGCATTGGGAAAGCCTGATCATCCACTTATCCACTCCGACTTCCCCACTAACTATACTAACAATATTATATGTTTATTACAATCTCTTCAATCGAAGGTGTCCCGTCTCCCTGCTTACATGTAACTGCTACCCTTAGAGTAGAATTGGGTACTTCTGTGTGGTCTATTTGTTTGTTTGCTTTATGTTTTATTAATCTTTGTTAATTTGATTTAGGTTTAGTTTAATTAAGTTTAAAATTAGAGGGTCTAAGAGACTAATGGCGAGAAATCCTTGGTAATGTAGTTATGAAATCAGCCAGTACTGCTCATATTCTTGAAATACATGCCTCATTTTCTCTTTGGCTATAGATCACCTGCTTAGCTTGCAATATTTGCTGTAAACTTAGACTCTGTGCAACTTTTGAACGCTTCTTATGTAAATTGTTTACTTATCATATGCCCATCCTCTGCAACAGCCACTTGATTACTGACAATAACAAAAGCAAGTTAAGACACCATCACACCATTTTGAACTAATCTCTATATCTCAGTGTCCTAAAAGTCTTTAAGCACCCTTTTTGAATTAGCGCAAAGCCTCTGACTAGGGAAGGGTCTGGGCTGCCTCTCTCTTAATACAGCATCATAACTTGGAGGCACTTATTTGGCCAACTCCTACACTGACTTCATGGTAATCACCTCACCACTGTACTTACGACTATCAGCCCTGATTTTAGATCCTTAAAAAAAAAAAAAAAAAAGAAGCTGGTTTTTAATTAATCACCATGCAAAGTATTTATGCAACCACTTTTAGGAGTGTGGGAGTGGCCCACCTAGCTGTCTTTACTGGCCAACACTATACAGACTACATGGTATCTCAGGTTAGTGACGTGCTTTTCATTTGTCTCACAAGGTGCTCTACATGTCCAAGGTATTAGCGCGAGAAGTTAAGGGTTTAGTTTTGTTTTATTTTAGTTTAGATTGTTGTTTTAGTTTAGTTATGATAGGTTGTAAGATAAAAACCCCAACGATGTATACAGTTATCCCACAGAAACTAATCATAAGATCAGTAATTGAAATTTGAAACTCCTGCATCAGCACAATCTTGTTTAGGTTTTACCCATCTCATTGTGTATTGTACAAGGCTTCGCCCTGCGTGGCGTATTGATGTGAAACATGTTTGACTGTATGCTGTGAAATATTAGAAATGCCTTCCTCGCTTAGCCTCTAGACCATGGTAATATGCCCAGCAGATTTGACTGCCAACATATAGCCGCTCAATTCCATCAAATATGCTTATTTGTTAGGCAGCAGCCACTAGGACTTGCTTTCTAAGTTGGGCTTTGTTATGTTATGTAAGTGTATGCTTGTGCGACACTTAGTTCTCATTGCTTCATTTTTATTATTATTCATTTATTTTTAGCTTGTCCTCCTAGGGACAAAGTATATCTGCTCTTTGTGCACATTTATCAATTCACAAAAACCCTTATTCCTGAAAAGCGAATATCACTTTGAATCTCCATGTCCCTTCCATGTTTCCCAAGAACACTATTACTCTAAACATGTCTACTATTATGTAACCTATCGAAATGACCCCAATGTCATGACAACATAGAATCCATCATGAATTTGTAGGATTTTCTGTTTCAGGAGCTATTAACGCTGGATGTATTGGCTATCTAATTGGCAGGTCAATATAGAACTGCTTGGTGATATTATGCATGTACTGGCTTCTAGGGGCTCCTCCTGACTCCATAGAATTACTCTAATCGAAACTAAATATACACGCAAACATTACTGTAACACTTTCAGCATTAGGCTGTTAACATGGATCTTATTGGAGTTCCATATAGTCCAGGCACATATATAAGCTGCTTAGTAACTTAACTTGTTATCCCATGCCTCTAGAAACTTGGCTACTAACGTGAAATGGGGCACTGCACAGTAGATTACTTGTGTTGTACGGCTCAACACCTACGTGGAGAGGCTACTTACTCTTTGTTTGTGTGAATGGGTTAGTCTGCTTGTTTGGTTTGTGTGTTTGTATTTTATGTTAAATTAGGTTTAGGTTGGTTTGTTTGTTTACAAAAATAATAAAATCCCAACATCATGGTGCAAGGGAATACATATGCTAGAAAACTTTCTAACTCATATACATCTTTTGCAGTTCTCAAAACGAATGTGAACAATGCGTGTTACTATATCTGGTAAAAATATGCAGTTGTATACCAAATTGCCTTGTTATTCTTATATTATTTTACTGCACCCTGCGTGGTGCGTCACGGATATGAATTTTATCACTGTACCATGTGTTGGTTATAAATAAAATTTAAAAAAAAAACAAAAAAAAACAAACAAAAAAAAAACAGCACATACTTTTCTACTCAAACAAGACATCAAACTTGCATGTGAATAGTCATTTGAAAAAGCATTGTTGTACATATAATTTCAAAGGTTTCAGCCAAATACAGAACATAAATAAATAAATAAACAACCTCCCCACTCAACAGAAACTATCCTTAAAAATATTACAATAAGTTGCTTGCCAAGAAAAGGAAGGGATGTAATAGTACTATTCCCCTTTATAACTCCTATTAGTATATGGTAGCAAAAAAAAGAATTATATAATTAATAAGAACAATACATTCTGTATACAAAGGGGTGATAACAGAGAAGTTCCTCTCTTATATATACATACATATAGAACTTTCCCTAACACATGGATATTTAAATATATTATATTGCTGTAAGACCATATGAAGTGATTATACATATAGATGGCTATATAACCTGCTGCCAGGTTAATAGTGTGTACGCTAAATAAGGACATGTTGATACCTGACTATAATTGTAACATACATAGATGTCTCCCCATATGTATTATTCTCGTTTCCAGTAGATGTATAGAATGAGTGTATATGTATAGAGAACAGAATTAGATCGAACATATATGTATAATACAACTGATTCAGTAAACAAAAGACTTATGAATTTATACAGTTGATTAACAATAACCAATCTCAGTATTAAGGGGTATCGGCCGCAGGCGGACAATGAAACATGTAAAGGGCATCAAGTGGACCAAGGGTGGCAGAGGGCCCCAGACACAGAAACACCAAAGCCAAGGAGTTTAAAAATATATGTTTTTTTAGAAATACAATGTTTCTAATCAACTGATATTTATGATACGCATGCTACCAATGATTAATTAGGTCAAATTCAGAGTTATACCCTTCTGGTATTTGTGTCCTCAATTTAAATATCCAAAAGGTCTCTTGCTTGGCTAAAAGCTTATCCTTGTCACCACCCCTAGGGGGTCTTTTAACAGCTTCAATTGCTCTCCATTTGAAAGTGGTAACATTACAATGATGTGTTTCTATAAAGTGTTTGGAAAGTGCTGAGCATGTCACTTTGTTTTTGATGTAGCCTAGGTGTTCCCTTATTCTGGTGCGTACATCCCTACTCGTTCTACCAATGTACTGGTGATGATGTTGTGTACACTCTATTAGATATACTACATAAGATGTTGAACATTTTATGAGACCTATTGTTTCAAATATTTGATGTGTGGTACAAGAATAGAATTCTTTGCCTTCAACCAAATAGTCACAGGCTTTACATCTTCCATCGCCACATTTATATGTTCCCTGAATGTCTAGCCAAGAGCTGCGGCGTTTATTTGTTGGCAATTGTGTTGGAGATAGAATATTCCCTAGGGTTAAATTTTTGGAATACACACATTTAAAACCCTTATCTATCACTTCCTTCAATGCCCTGTCTCCATGAAGTATCGGAAAGTATTTTTTTAGGATAGCACAAATTTCATAATATTCAGTTGAATATTTCGTGATAAACATAGTTCTATCATCCATAGCCTTTCTTGGTCTGTGTTCCAGGGCCTCCCGCCTCCCAACCTTAGCCACTTCCTTAGCCACGTTCCTTACCATCTCCGGCCGGTACCCCCTTTCGATTAGTCTGTTAACCATACCTTTACTTTCATCAATGTAGTCACTTTCAGAACTACATATCCGTTTAGTACGTAATAGTTGCCCTTTAGTTATTCCTTTGAAAACATGCCTGGGGTGTGAGCTCTTGTTGTGTAAAAGTGTGTTGCCTGATATTGGTTTCCTATATAGTTTGGAAGTAATCACACCTGTTTTAGGGTTACCTATCAAGGTTACATCCAAAAAATTGATAGATATTTTGTTCCATTCACTGGCAAAGTGAACTCCATTGTCACAATCATTCAAGTACTGTAAGAAAAGATATGCATCCTCTCTATCCGAGGACCATATTATTAACAGGTCGTCTATGAACCGTTTATAAAGGGAGATATGCTTTTTGAAGGGGTTACTATCCGCATAGACAAAGACTCTCTCAAGCCACCCCATAAAGATATTAGCATAGGAGGGGGCGAACTTCGCCCCCATGGCTGTTCCCTGTCTCTGCAGATAGTAAACCCCCTAAAACATGAAATAATTGTGCTCAAGTAGGTATTTAGTAACTCTCAGGATGTATAGTGTAGCATCACTATCTATACCATAAATTGGTTCTAAAAAATATTTGATGGCATTAATTCCCATATCCTGAGGAATACTAGAGTAGAGGGCCACCACATCAATGGTTAGCCAACTGGATTTGTGAGACCATGTGGTATCCTCTATCATCTGTAGAAGATGGGTAGTATCCTTTATGTGACTGTACAGTGTTTCTACAATGGACTGCAGAATGGCATCAAGCCATTCTGACAAGGGCTCCAGAAGGGACCCTATGCCAGACACTATAGGTCTACCCTTTATGTCAGTCAATCCCTTGTGGACTTTGGGTAGATGGTGAAAAATGGGGGTAACCGGATTGCTCACATAAAGATATTGCATGGTTTCTCTATCCATAAACCCCCAATTCACACCATCATCCAACAGGTCATACAATTCCTTTTGGAATCTTCTGACCGGATCATGTGTTAGTGTCAATTATGTATTAGTGTCTTCAAGTTGCCTTAATGCCTCAGCGACGTAATCATTTTTGTTCAAGACTACAACACTTCCCCCTTTGTCTGAATTTTTAATTGTTATTGACTTGTTGTTTTTAAGTTTGCTAAGGGCCTCTTTCTCTCTAAGGGATAAGTTATGTGTAGTAGTCCTGTTTGTCTGATGTAGTGTCGTAAGATCCTCAACGACACGCTTATGGAATAATTCCAGTGCCTGCCCCCTACTTTGGATGGGATAGAATTGAGTGGTTTCCTTAAACCTGGGAAATGTAGGTCTAGATGTATATGGACTGGGATCATTAGATTCCGTGTATAGTTCCTCCAATGTAGTTATATCACAGGCCTATGAAAATGTAGGCCTAGTATTTCCTTGATTAGGTAGAACTAAACATGGTTCCAATGGTTCCAATGTTACCATGGACATTACTTTGTGCATTGAAATGTTTGCGTAGTGTGAGTTTTCTGCTGAATCTGTTAACATCAATGATAGTATTGAAAAGGTTGAACTTGTTGTCAGGGCAAAAACCAAGGCCATAGTTGAGTACTTTTATTTCGGTTTCATTGAGAGGATAAGATGAAAGATTAATCACACTATTTACTTTGGGCGATTGCTTTGTTTTCCCTCAGAGTATATCTGTGTTGTCTGTTGTGTGTATTCTTCCCTCCCCCTGTTGGTGGCTTCAGGGCCGACCGAAAAACCTGTACTTGTTCATTTGCTTTGGTGTTACCTGTGTTTTTTTTATTTTTTTATTTCTTGTTTCTTTATTTTTCCAACAACAACATAACAACACATATATTGCAACAACATAAGTGATTAAAGTTACAACTGATACGCTCATTGAACAAATAGCTCCAGTCCGCATCTGTAAAATTATGGACCATTTATGTTGGACCTAAAAGTCTCTGAATCGGGTGGGAAGTTAGTCTCTTTGTGGTCTATTCCCAGACTGCATGAGCAATTAAACATAGTGCAACAGAGAGCAATGTTTACAGATTGACAAAACATAACATACTTTCAGGGAGCTACAATACGAACAACACATGATACATCCAGTTATGACATTTTTATCCGGGCTTAGTCAAATAAGAAATTTAGAGCTGAAAAAGGACTGGTTAAGGACAGGACAGGAGATCATGTTCACATTTATTAGATGGAATAGCTATGAGCTTCTTTGTTTATATAGATATTGTTCCCAGAGGAACATCATATCTTGGAAGAAGTTCATACGGCCTGTTCTGAAGTAATAATATCTCTCTAGGGTCAGAGTGTTTTTTACTATCTCAATCCATTGGGCAACATTAGGTAGCAAAGGGCTTTTCCAGAATTTAGGTATAAGTCGTTTTGCTGCATTTATCAGAATCTGGTAAAGTTGCCTTCTAATTTTACATGGGATGTTAGAGAGTTCATTAAATAGAATCGTTTCCGGAGAGAGTTCAAAATGAACTCCTATTATATTGCAGGCTTGTGTGTGGATTTGGGCCCAAAAGGCCCTTATCCCCTCACATTCCCACCAGATGTGGTACATGGTACCTACCTGGCCACAACCTCTCCAGCATTTGTCATTAGCGTTAATAAACATATATTTTAACCTGCTAGGGGTCAGATACCATCTAGTAGTGATTTTTAAATTAGTTTCCAAACCTGCTGCAGAGTGTGCTGATTGAGCTGTGGCCTTAAGCCATGAGGACCACTGCTTGGTAGAGAACTTTGAATGCATTTCCCTCTCCCATTTAAGAATGTAATTTGGTAGCCCTGTGTAGTAGGATTTAAGCAAGCATCGGTACATTAAGTAGATGACTTTTTGTGGATGATGTGCTGAGGTGCAAAGGGACTCAAATATTGTTAATTGTCTCAACATATCCTTATTTAACTTGTGCGTGGCTAAGAAATGTCTTACTTGGTGGTAATATAACCAATAATCAAATGGATACAGGTCTCTTTCTAACAATGTGTCTCTCGAGGCCATTTGTCCCTGCGACAGTAATAGGTGTATGGGTAAGAATTCTGATAATGACTGGTCTGAAGCGTCATTAATTGATGCTTTTTTCAAATTAACAGGAAACTCTTTATTGGGATGTAAAATTGTCAGTGGCGAGTAAGCTGTAGTGATTAAGCGGAATTTGTTTCTTAATAAAAGCCAGTCAGACCATGTTTCTTTTAAAATTGGGTAATTATCTATTGATTACCAAGGTGGTTTTTGTGGGGCCTGTAAGGAAAGTGGGTGCAGTAATTGCTCATATGACACTTGCTTAAACTTGTGTTGCCTTTAAGAGAGTGTGAGCATAAGACACTTGCACTAACTGGTGTGACTTTGCCTTTAAGAGAGTGAAAGCATTGCACTAACTTGGGTGACTTTGCCTTTAAGAGAGTGTGCCTTTAACAGAGTAAAAGACATTAATTAACTTCAAGTAGATGACACTGAATTTTGCTAAGTCATGCTACAAGTGGTAAGCAACCGATGGATGCTGATGATAAGAAGTCAAAACCCAGACAGAACAAGGGTGTAACCTTGGCAGGGGTCACTTACTGACATTAAGGAACACATTGGTATAGGGGCAAATGCCATGGTAATATTGTTAATTATTATTAAGTGCAATAGGCTAAGTAATATTAATTGCAATAGGCTAAGTAATAAAGCCATTATTGATGTTTAGCTATTAATTATATCTATAGAAAGATTGTTAAAAAACATTATTGAGAGTTGACAAAAGTAACTGCATAAGACCACATAACAGGCAGAAAAACATGTTTGTTTGAAACTAAAGATGACGGCATTGCAGTTTAGGAATACGTCAGAGATAGTACCTGAGTATGCCCTGATAAGCTTGGTTGAGGCTAAAGACAGACTGGCCAGATGTCTTGGGCCAGGGCCAATCTCAGAGGGTGCGGTCTCAGGATCTGTGGAGTTGCGCCAAAACTGTTACACAAGTGAACAGTATAAAGAGGGGTACATCTAGGCAATCTGATCAGTGAGTTGTCTGATTGTGTATTGATTGTCATGTCTGATGTCTGAAGTCTGAGAGTCTGAGTATTTGTGGTGTGTGTATTTGAGTGTATTTTTGGGACCCATGGATGGACGCATCCTCTGTGTTGTTTCCCGCTGATCGCCTGTTTTTCTCCTGGTCCAAAGATTGCCCAGATGTCCCCTCCCATTGCGCCCCAGAAGCGGCAGGATAGGATGATGCAAACAGAGATCACGGTGATGTATTAATTTGTTTGTTTAAAACTAGCTAGACTTGTTTTAGTGGTAATACAACATAAGATTGTTATCAGTCGTTGCGCAGGCAACTAAATGTAACTGAAAACTGTATAGATAGTTGTATCTAGAATTGTTTATATAAGCATTGCAATTGCATAGAGTGTTATAAGTATGAATAGTGGTTTGTGGTATTTTGTTTCCATGATTATGTTGCAGAATAAACCATTATTGTTGTTATAAGATTGTGAAAACCTGTGTAATGTGTCAGTCATTTCCTTGCTGAAAAGTGATATATATGATAACATCATATCCTGACAAAAAGAATCACATAACATTATTGGCGTAGTCGGTCGGCAGGATACATAATTGTTTATCACTTGAGCAAAGAAACTGACAGTTTTCTTACTGAATGTGCAGAGCTGATAGACGCAGCTCCGATCGAAAGTGAAACCCCTTTTGTAGATAAAAAAAAAATAAGCCAGAAAAATATATAGCTGTATCTTGCACGGTCAGGAGTATAAATATATATGTTTCTGGATTAGTTAGAATTAAATTGTTAATTCCTCAAATGAGCCATGAAAGCTGTGTAAATAAACAGATATTTCATGGACATAGTCACAATTGTCACCTTGGAATGAAATTAATTGATATTGCACAGGTATATACATATTAACGTATATTGTTACTGTTACTGTGAATTTATTGATTGATGTCAGCAATAATTGAAGGTATTATGAAAATGTTTAGGAAGAAAGTACAAACGGTTCCCCCTTCACGGCCTCAAAATATTGCGGCTTGGGAGGGGACCCCATATCAGGAATTAGCAGGGGAAGTCTCGTCTGGGACTGACCTCAAAGATAACGCTGAATTTTTTGACAAAACAGAACCTTGTGAAGTGTTGAATAAATTACAGAATGTAAAAGTTAAGACAGATTCAGACACAGAAAGGTTACATAAGAAATTATGGGTGTTATTACAGGCATACAGAAAGACACACGAGCAGTTAGAGGAAGCTGTAGAGCAGACAGTGTGCCTGCAGAGTCAGAATAAATTGCTATTAAAAAAGAGCCAGTGTTATGAAGATGTAGCTCAACAGGCTGTGGTTAAAGTAGCCAGGGCCAAAGTAAAGCGGAAGGGTGGTAGGTTGAGCAAAAGTAAGTTACAATCAGTATTACAGAGCAGGGCCAGATGGGACCCTGGGGGGTGGGATGAAACTTTGCAGAAATGGAAGGTCCATTTGGGAAAAGCAGTAAATGTAATGAATGACAGATCCATCACTGACAGTGAAATCTCACTGTCCAGAATGATGGGCACACAGGAGTACATTGAGCATCATGCTCAACATGCTGTGGTAATGTGTTGGGAAACTAGCCCTGAGGGGAAAATGTCCCTAGTTGATTCCCAAACAAAGTCCACTGGAAAAGGATACCAATACCTGGATGGGACAAAAAGGGCCAGTGCCCCTGAAGCCCCAGGGCCAGGGTTGGATTGCTTTCGTTGGAGGACCTGGAGTAATATTTCCAGGGCCCATACGAAACAGGCCAAGCTCCCAGTATCAGTATGGTCTATTTTAAGCAGGCTTTGATTGATACTGGAGTGGAGGCAACTTAGATTTATTAGGGGGGGGGGAGGCTATAGAGGTAAAACAAGCAGGGGTGGCATTGAAAGTAGGAAGTCTCCCTAAGCAGTGATGTTTTGTTTTAATTGTACCCATCCCAGAGTATTTAATTAGCATAGATGTATTAAAAGGGAAGTTACAATGTAGTGAATGTAGTCAAGGATAGGGAGCAATGATTGGCTGCATGTGCCTGCGGGCAAGTGCTATTTACGGAATTAATTTGAAGTATGTTTCCTTCCTAGATTCTTGTTGACAGGGCTGTTATTGTAACCGGTGCTCTGTTGGGACTCCTTTTGGCCGCATGCGTAAGCCAAGCACTGATGAGCCAGAGGATGAAACGTGAGGTGTCCGGTGCCAGCTATCACACCTTCTATGAGGGAAGCATGACCGTTCCGTATTGCACAACATGGGCATCCTGCTCCATCCCATTTACCTTTGATGACGACATAACCTGTTTGACCAAAAATGAATATGGAAGTTGGATGTTCCTTACCAAGCGGGAAAGGGTGGTATTTGAACTATCAGAAGAAGAGACAATTACCTGTGACATCCCTTCCTCCACTGTACATTGTGTAACTAAAGATTTTTGTTCTGCTGCAGTGACCAGGGAAGACTGTAAGGACTCTAAGGAGGATGAGAGCTGGACAATTGTTTTACCGGATGAGAACTTAATATTTGAATTGCAAGAAGGGGTTGGGTTGATTTGTGAAAATCCCAGTATGCCTTCCACTTCCCCAAAACTAACAGTGGGGATTCAGGAACGCATTTTAGGTTGTAAAACATCCATTGATACAAAGGTTCGTGCTGTAATGTTAAACATATCATACACTGATGGGGAACCAGAGGGACTGACATATGTGTGTAAATATACAGGAAAAGAGTCATCTGAACCTCTTTTAATGTATATCAGGAGACCTGTAATGGATGGGAAATTATTAAACAACTGACACAAGGGAAAGAGGGACCATGCACGGCGCCATTTAGGCTCCCTGCATGCCTCCTCATGGGAACTTGATAATACCTTTGTAAAAACTGCCAAAGATGTGTTTAATGTGACAAATTTTCAGGGACCATGTTGGGTATGTGGGTTTGTGCCTCACGGGCAGACTAGGGGTTACCCTTATCTAGGTGTACCTTTAACCATGAGTATGCTTGCCGATATGATTGGGAATAAGACTGTGTGGAATTTTACAGGTCTTAACACACCAGGTAGGGATGACTTGCTGGATAAGTTGCATCTAGCTAATAATGTGACTACAGGTGCTATTATGTTTCAAAATCTAGATGGGGATATATATAGTACTAATAACCTAACCCAGCTACCTGACATGATAATGTTAATGTATAACATAGGACGGCTAGTTAAAAATAGGACAGGGGTATTCAACATTAAACTGAAATTCTATGACTTCTCATATTTGACTTATGCCCATGAGAAATGGAAGACTAAGTTTGGTGAGCCCAGAGACCTTATTAAAGACTGGTACCAGCTTAATAGGGAAACACTAGCAGGTAACACACGGACTAAGGATGGGAGGAAGCGATTGAATAGGATATGTCCTCCTTTTGTTAAACTGCCAGTGGGATATTATTGGTTGTGTGGGAGGTGGGCAGTAAAGGTAATACCTTGCACCCATTATGGCCCATGCTTTTTAGGATATATATTCCCTGCTTTTAACATAACCACCGCGCTTCCACCGCCTATATTGCATAGAACACGAAGATACCTTGACCTGGACAAAATACACAATGGAGTTAAAATTAGTGAAGGTATGCGCCTGCTTGCAACATTTGTCCCTCATTATGGGGCTGCTACAGCCCTCACTAGATTAAACACATTAGCTGATTTAGTAGATGAAGCCTTTAATGTAACTGGAGATGCAATAAAGCTTTTAGCATTAGAACAGGAACAAATTAGGATGGTGGCATTGCAGAATAGAATGGCTCTAGACTATATCCTAGCTGCAGAAGGAGGAGTTTGCCAAAGAATCCACCAGCAATGCTGTGTGTACATAGAAGACAATACAGGTAAAATCAAACATGACCTACACAGACTAGAAGAAGTGCAAAAGCACATACGTGAGGTACATGATGATTCATTTAGCAAATGGCTTAAAGACTTTGACTGGACTTTTGGACTGGGGGGATGGCTTGGAAGCTTAGGCAAAACTATAGTTAAATGGCTATTAATAAGTCTGGCTTGCTTGTGTGGGATATTCATTATAGTAAAAATGTTTGGATGTTTCTGTAATACATTAGGTAGGATGTGTTTTAAACCAAAAGACAATATTACTTGAGTGTTTTAATTATTAAGGTATGTGTTTAGAAACAAGCAAGGTGTCACATGACCAAGGGGTGGAATGTAAGGAAAGTGGGTGCAGTAATTGCTCATATGACACTTGCTTAAACTTGTGTTGCCTTTAAGAGAGTGTGAGCATAAGACACTTGCACTAACTGGTGTGACTTTGCCTTTAAGAGAGTGAAAGCATTGCACTAACTTGGGTGACTTTGCCTTTAAGAGAGTGTGCCTTTAACAGAGTAAAAGACATTAATTAACTTCAAGTAGATGACACTGAATTTTGCTAAGTCATGCTACAAGTGGTAAGCAACCGATGGATGCTGATGATAAGAAGTCAAAACCCAGACAGAACAAGGGTGTAACCTTGGCAGGGGTCACTTACTGACATTAAGGAACACATTGGTATAGGGGCAAATGCCATGGTAATATTGTTAATTATTATTAAGTGCAATAGGCTAAGTAATATTAATTGCAATAGGCTAAGTAATAAAGCCATTATTGATGTTTAGCTATTAATTATATCTATAGAAAGATTGTTAAAAACCATTATTGAGAGTTGACAAAAGTAACTGCATAAGACCACATAACAGGCAGAAAAACATGTTTGTTTGAAACTAAAGATGACGGCATTGCAGTTTAGGAATACGTCAGAGATAGTACCTGAGTATGCCCTGATAAGCTTGGTTGAGGCTAAAGACAGACTGGCCAGATGTCTTGGGCCAGGGCCAATCTCAGAGGGTGCGGTCTCAGGATCTGTGGAGTTGCGCCAAAACTGTTACACAAGTGAACAGTATAAAGAGGGGTACATCTAGGCAATCTGATCAGTGAGTTGTCTGATTGTGTATTGATTGTCATGTCTGATGTCTGAAGTCTGAGAGTCTGAGTATTTGTGGTGTGTGTATTTGAGTGTATTTTTGGGACCCATGGATGGACGCATCCTCTGTGTTGTTTCCCGCTGATCGCCTGTTTTTCTCCTGGTCCAAAGATTGCCCAGATGTCCCCTCCCATTGCGCCCCAGAAGCGGCAGGATAGGATGATGCAAACAGAGATCACGGTGATGTATTAATTTGTTTGTTTAAAACTAGCTAGACTTGTTTTAGTGGTAATACAACATAAGATTGTTATCAGTCGTTGCGCAGGCAACTAAATGTAACTGAAAACTGTATAGATAGTTGTATCTAGAATTGTTTATATAAGCATTGCAATTGCATAGAGTGTTATAAGTATGAATAGTGGTTTGTGGTATTTTGTTTCCATGATTATGTTGCAGAATAAACCATTATTGTTGTTATAAGATTGTGAAAACCTGTGTAATGTGTCAGTCATTTCCTTGCTGAAAAGTGATATATATGATAACATCATATCCTGACAAAAAGAATCACATAACAGGGCCCAACAAAGGCTGCCCATATGGGGAGTGTCAGCCAGTTGCGCTTCTAATTGAACACACCTCTTATAAGAATTTCTCCCCTGTCTACACCAGTCCATCACCCGGTTTAGAGAGGAAGCTTGTTTGTATAAAAGGAGATTGGGAACTCCTAGCCCACCATCTTCCTTGTGTGTAAACATAGTGCTTTTAGCTATCCTGGGTGGCCTACGATACCATATGTATTCATCCATGATAGATTTACCTATATGGCCTCTAGTAGCAGGTATCGGGAGGGCTTGCATAATGTATAGAGCCTTTGGTAAAAGGGTCATTTTGGCCGCAGCTATTCTGCCCAACCAAGAGATGTGTTTTGGGAGCCAGGATGAAGTCAAGCTAGTAAACTCCTCAATTAGTTTTCCATAGTTCAGCTTACGGAGGTCTTCCAAATTTAATGATAGGAATATTCCTAAGTATTTCAATGCGCGGGTCTGGATTTTATACGGGTGTTTTTGGGACAGACTAATAGTGTCATTTGCCGATAAGTTTATTGGGAGTAGTTCGGACTTATTATTATTAATTAAGAAATTGGAGACTTCACCAAAGGTTTTTAATTCTCGTTGCACTACAGGTAGAGATAGTTCTGGTGCTGTCAATGTCATCAAGACATCATCAGCAAACATTGCTAATTTATAAGACTCCTCTTTAATTGTGATACCTTGAATTTCGGGATTTGCACGAATTTTTTCTTCTAGGGGTTCTAGGGACAAAACAAATAGTAGCGGGGACAGAGGGCAACCCTGACGGGAACCATTTCGAATTTCAAAATGGTCTGAAAGTGTTCCATTTACTCTGACTTGAGCGGTGGGGTTAGAATATAGAGCTAAAATTTTATTAATAAATTTATTAGGGAATCCGAATTTTAAAAGGGTTGCCTGTAGATAGGTCCAATTCAGCCTATCGAAAGCTTTTTCAGCGTCCGTGGATAAAAACACTGATGGGGTATTTGAGTTTTTCACATAATCTATTAGGTGAAGGACTTTACATATATTATCTCTAGCCTCCCGTTGGGGGACAAAACCAACTTGATCATGGTGAATCAAATTTGGGAGGAATCTGTTAATTCTAGAGGCCATTATCTTGGCATATATTTTCAGGTCAACATTTAGCAAGGATATAGGCCTGAAATTGGCCGGGGAGGTTGGAGGGTTACCTGTGGTTTTATTAATAACTGTATTATCATGTGTAACACCCCCTGATTGTTTCTTGTATGTGGCTTTAGGCTTAGCCCCTTGACTTGTTTCTAATGATATATCCTCTCTAGTCACATTAGTACATGTTATAATGGGTTCATTAGGGTCCTGCTCTGAGTGCCCTTGCTCACAATCAGATAGTGAATAGTCTTCTCCTGATGTGGATGCAGCCCATGATGATTGATCATCATCATTGGTTGTATCCATCTCCACAAATGTTACCTTTTTCTTTTTGTGTTGTCTTCTTTTATGTTTATATAAAGGTTTGTCATTTGTGGTGTCATTAATAGTGTCATTGCTAGTATTGGCGTTAATTGCATTATTTACACCCATGGTATTTTTATTTTTATTTTTTATATTGTGTCTATTCCTATTTCTCCTTGGTCTAAACCAGATGAATACTTTATTCTCTTGGTAATCCCTTTGATCTCTCAAAAATTTCGTATGTTTAGTATGTATAAGCTCTTTCCTAGATGTTTCTATGACTTCAGCTAACATCTTATCAAATTCACCATATTCATCAATTCCTTTATAGTTGTTCAATTCTGACAGCAATTTGGCTATTTCACCTCTAACTGCTAATAATTGTTCAGCCTTATATCTTGCTAAAATACCCATAAGTCTAAGCGAGCAGTCTGATAAAGTATCATTCCATTCTTTTACAAAGTCCTCATTATTAACCGCTTCAAAGTTTGGAAATTTCTTGACCCTAAGTCCTCTAGGGATCATACCCAGGTTCAGATATTTCCCAATTATCCAGGTATCCAATTTTAGGCGTATTTCTTTAAGTCTCAAAATGTCTAGAGAGTAAAACAAGTCTCCCAATTTGATGTCTTGTGACTCAGTTTGAAAAAATTCCTCCAGCTCCAATCCCTCAAAGTCAGAGTCATTAAGTGGTGTAAGAGAGTAATATCTATTGATGTCTTCAATTTCCATGATTTAAATATACAAATACACTGTATAAATCGATGCTGCAGTAATAAACAAGATACTAGTCAGCCCCTATGATCAGTGACACAAAACAGTGACCAGCTTGGATCAAGGATATAAATTTTAGTAACAGAGAACTTCCCAAGCTGTCAAATGTGGTCACACACGATATCTTAACTTGGTTACACTTTGCAAATATAGCTCTTGCATGCACATAAACAGTCTATATGTAGCGGAGTGAATCTCTTAATGTGATGTGGAGCACTACACACCCCTGCAGTAAACCAGACCAAAGGCATCCACTAGAGCGGAATAGGGTGTACCTTATCACTCACCCTTCTGCCGGTGTCTGACGCTGGAGAACAGCCACTCATCCGGTGTGTAGTTGTGGGAATCAGAAAAAGCGCAGCTCCTATCTTCAGCGTGTGTCCGCCATCGCTGCTGCCACTCCAAACATTTCTCCCAAACAAGCGGGGGTCTGACGTCAGCGTAGAGTAGAGGGGGTGTGTGTGAATCCTCCAACCGCTATTCATAATAGCGGAGCTTCCAGACTTCAGCTGTGTCAATGCAGGCCAATAGAGAACCAAGTTCGGGTACTGTCTCTAATAGAGATTGCAGGAGGGATTCCTTGTAATCCCAAGTGAGGCAATAGACAAAGAGAAGCGCAACCTCTAGTAGATAAAAGTAAACTTCTTTATTCGTAACAGGTAAAATTCCAGCAGCTGGAAAACATGAGACAAGGTGCAGGGTCTGACTAGTTTCGGCTTGTGGCCGTAATCGTAAACCTAACACACCATAAAACAAACTTGGTTTAAAAAGGATTCATTATTCTCTGATTGGTTAATTGACATAAGGGGTGGAATTCGAGTTTACAACATTTAACACTTGGAGTACTATGAATAATCACTTTAAACAAAACAGCACATACTTTTCTACTCAAACATGACATCAAACTTGCATGTGAATAGTCATTTGAAAAAGCATTGTTGTACATATAATTTCAAAGGTTTCAGCCAAATACAGAACATAAATAAATAAATAAACAACCTCCCCACTCAACAGAAACTATCCTTAAAAATATTACAATAAGTTGCTTGCCAAGAAAAGGAAGGGATGTAATAGTACTATTCCCCTTTATAACTCCTATTAGTATATGGTAGCAAAAAAAAGAATTATATAATTAATAAGAACAATACATTCTGTATACAAAGGGGTGATAACAGAGAAGTTCCTCTCTTATATATACATACATATAGAACTTTCCCTAACACATGGATATTTAAATATATTATATTGCTGTAAGACCATATGAAGTGATTATACATATAGATGGCTATATAACCTGCTGCCAGGTTAATAGTGTGTACGCTAAATAAGGACATGTTGATACCTGACTATAATTGTAACATACATAGATGTCTCCCCATATGTATTATTCTCGTTTCCAGTAGATGTATAGAATGAGTGTATATGTATAGAGAACAGAATTAGATCGAACATATATGTATAATACAACTGATTCAGTAAACAAAAGACTTATGAATTTATACAGTTGATTAACAATAACCAATCTCAGTATTAAGGGGTATCGGCCGCAGGCGGACAATGAAACATGTAAAGGGCATCAAGTGGACCAAGGGTGGCAGAGGGCCCCAGACACAGAAACACCAAAGCCAAGGAGTTTAAAAATATATGTTTTTTTAGAAATACAATGTTTCTAATCAACTGATATTTATGATACGCATGCTACCAATGATTAATTAGGTCAAATTCAAAGTTATACCCTTCTGGTATTTGTGTCCTCAATTTAAATATCCAAAAGGTCTCTTGCTTGGCTAAAAGCTTATAATTGTCACCACCCCTAGGGGGTCTTTTAACAGCTTCAATTGCTCTCCATTTGAAAGTGGTAACATTACAATGATGTGTTTCTTAAAGAAATACGCCTAAAATTGGATACCTGGATAATTGGGAAATATCTGAACCTGGGTATGATCCCTAGAGGACTTAGGGTCAAGAAATTTCCAAACTTTGAAGTGGTTAATAATGAGGACTTTGTAAAAGAATGGAATGATACTTTATCAGACTGCTCGCTTAGACTTATGGGTATTTTAGCAAGATATAAGGCTGAACAATTATTAGCAGTTAGAGGTGAAATAGTTAAATTGCAGTCAGAATTGAACAACTATAAAGGAATTGATGAATATGGTGAATTTGATAAGATGTTAGCTGAAGTCATAGAAACATCTAGGAAAGAGCTTATACATACTAAACATACGAAATTTTTGAGAGATCAAAGGGATTACCAAGAGAATAAAGTATTCATCTGGTTTAGACCAAGGAGAAATAGGAATAGACACAATATAAAAAATAAAAATAAAAATACCATGGGTGTAAATAATGCAATTAACGCCAATACTAGCAATGACACTATTAATGACACCACAAATGACAAACCTTTATATAAACATAAAAGAAGACAACACAAAAAGAAAAAGGTAACATTTGTGGAGATGGATACAACCGATGATGATGATCAATCATCATGGGCTGCATCCACATCAGGAGAAGACTATTCACTATCTGATTGTGAACAAGGGCACGCAGAGCAGGACCCTAATGAACCCATTATAACATGTACTAATGTGACTAGAGAGGATATATCATTAGAAACAAGTCAAGGGGCTAAGCCTAAAGCCACATACAAGAAACAATCAGGGGGTGTTACACATGATAATACAGTTATTAATAAAACCACAGGTAACACCAAAGCAAATGAACAAGTACAGGTTTTTCGGTCGGCCCTGAAGCCACCAACAGGGGGAGGGAAGAATACACACAACAGACAACACAGATATACTCTGAGGGAAAACAAAGCAATGAATCGCCCAAAGTAAATAGTGTGATTAATCTTTCATCTTATCCTCTCAATGAAACCGAAATAAAAGTACTCAACTATGGCCTTGGTTTTTGCCCTGACAACAAGTTCAACCTTTTCAATACTATCATTGATGTTAACAGATTCATCAGAAAACTCACACTACGCAAACATTTCAATGCACAAAGTAATGCCCATGGTAACATGACTCCTACACCATTGGAACCATGTTTAGTTCTACCTAATCAAGGAAATACTAGGCCTACATTTTCATAGGCCTGTGATATAACTACATTGGAGGAACTATACACGGAATCTAATGATCGCAGTCCATATACATCTAGACCTACATTTCCCAGGTTTAAGGAAACCACTCAATTCTATCCCATCCAAAGTAGGGGGAGGGCACTGGAATTATTCCATAAGCGTGTCGTTGAGGATCTTACGACACTACATCAGACAAACAGGACTACTACACATAACTTATCCCTTAGAGAGAAAGAGGCCCTTAGCAAACTTAAAAACAACAAGTCAATAACAATTAAAAATTCAGACAAAGGGGGAAGTGTTGTAGTCTTGAACAAAAATGATTACGTCGCTGAGGCATTAAGGCAACTTGAAGACACTAATACATATTTGACACTAACACATGATCCGGTCAGAAGATTCCAAAAGGAATTGTATGACCTGTTGGATGATGGTGTGAATTGGGGGTTTATGGATAGAGAAACCATGCAATATCTTTATGTGAGCAATCCGGTTACCCCCATTTTTCACCATCTACCCAAAGTCCACAAGGGATTGACTGACATAAAAGGTAGACCTATAGTGTCTGGCATAGGGTCCCTTCTGGAGCCCTTGTCAGAATGGCTTGATGCCATTCTGCAGCCCATTGTAGAAACACTGTACAGTCACATAAAGGATACTACCCATCTTCTACAGATGATAGAGGATACCACATGGTCTCACAAATCCAGTTGGCTAACCATTGATGTGGTGGCCCTCTACTCTAGTATTCCTCAGGATATGGGAATTAATGCCATCAAATATTTTTTAGAACCAATTTATGGTATAGATAGTGATGCTACACTATACATCCTGAGAGTTACTAAATACCTACTTGAGCACAATTATTTCATGTTTGAGGGGGTTTACTATCTGCAGAGACAGGGAACAGCCATGGGGGCGAAGTTCGCCCCCTCCTATGCTAATATCTTTATGGGGTGGCTTGAGAGAGTCTTTGTCTATGCGGATAGTAACCCCTTCAAAAAGCATATCTCCCTTTATAAACGGTTCATAGACAACCTGTTAATAATATGGTCATCGGATAGAGAGGATGCATATCTTTTCTTACAGTACTTGAATGATTGTGACAATGGAGTTCACTTTACCAGTGAATGGAACAAAATATCTATCATTTTTTTGGATGTAACCTTGATAGGTAACCCTAAAACAGGTGTGATTACTTCCAAACTATATAGGAAACCAATATCAGGCAACACACTTTTACACAACAAGAGCTCACACCCCAGGCATGTTTTCAAAGGAATAACTAAAGGGCAACTATTACGTACTAAACGGATATGTAGTTCTGAAAGTGACTACATTGATGAAAGTAAAGGTATGGTTAACAGACTAATCGAAAGGGGGTACCGGCCGGAGATGGTAAGGAACGTGGCTAAGGAAGTGGCTAAGGTTGGGAGGCGGGAGGCCCTGGAACACAGACCAAGAAAGGCTATGGATGATAGAACTATGTTTATCACGAAATATTCAACTGAATATTATGAAATTTGTGCTATCCTAAAAAAATACTTTCCGATACTTCATGGAGACAGGGCATTGAAGGAAGTGATAGATAAGGGTTTTAAATGTGTGTATTCCAAAAATTTAACCCTAGGGAATATTCTATCTCCAACACAATTGCCAACAAATAAACGCCGCAGCTCTTGGCTAGACATTCAGGGAACATATAAATGTGGCGATGGAAGATGTAAAGCCTGTGACTATTTGGTTGAAGGCAAAGAATTCTATTCTTGTACCACACATCAAATATTTGAAACAATAGGTCTCATAAAATGTTCAACATCTTATGTAGTATATCTAATAGAGTGTACACAACATCATCACCAGTACATTGGTAGAACGAGTAGGGATGTACGCACCAGAATAAGGGAACACCTAGGCTACATCAAAAACAAAGTGACATGCTCAGCACTTTCCAAACACTTTATAGAAACACATCATTGTAATGTTACCACTTTCAAATGGAGAGCAATTGAAGCTGTTAAAAGACCCCCTAGGGGTGGTGACAATTATAAGCTTTTAGCCAAGCAAGAGACCTTTTGGATATTTAAATTGAGGACACAAATACCAGAAGGGTATAACTCTGAATTTGACCTAATTAATCATTGGTAGCATGCGTATCATAAATATCAGTTGATTAGAAACATTGTATTTCTAAAAAAACATATATTTTTAAACTCCTTGGCTTTGGTGTTTCTGTGTCTGGGGCCCTCTGCCACCCTTGGTCCACTTGATGCCCTTTACATGTTTCATTGTCCGCCTGCGGCCGATACCCCTTAATACTGAGATTGGTTATTGTTAATCAACTGTATAAATTCATAAGTCTTTTGTTTACTGAATCAGTTGTATTATACATATATGTTCGATCTAATTCTGTTCTCTATACATATACACTCATTCTATACATCTACTGGAAACGAGAATAATACATATGGGGAGACATCTATGTATGTTACAATTATAGTCAGGTATCAACATGTCCTTATTTAGCGTACACACTATTAACCTGGCAGCAGGTTATATAGCCATCTATATGTATAATCACTTCATATGGTCTTACAGCAATATAATATATTTAAATATCCATGTGTTAGGGAAAGTTCTATATGTATGTATATATAAGAGAGGAACTTCTCTGTTATCACCCCTTTGTATACAGAATGTATTGTTCTTATTAATTATATAATTCTTTTTTTTGCTACCATATACTAATAGGAGTTATAAAGGGGAATAGTACTATTACATCCCTTCCTTTTCTTGGCAAGCAACTTATTGTAATATTTTTAAGGATAGTTTCTGTTGAGTGGGGAGGTTGTTTATTTATTTATTTATTTATTTATGTTCTGTATTTGGCTGAAACCTTTGAAATTATATGTACAACAATGCTTTTTCAAATGACTATTCACATGCAAGTTTGATGTCTTGTTTGAGTAGAAAAGTATGTGCTGTTTTGTTTAAAGTGATTATTCATAGTACTCCAAGTGTTAAATGTTGTAAACTCGAATTCCACCCCTTATGTCAATTAACCAATCAGAGAATAATGAATCCTTTTTAAACCAAGTTTGTTTTATGGTGTGTTAGGTTTACGATTACGGCCACAAGCCGAAACTAGTCAGACCCTGCACCTTGTCTCATGTTTTCCAGCTGCTGGAATTTTACCTGTTACGAATAAAGAAGTTTACTTTTATCTACTAGAGCTTGCGCTTCTCTTTGTCTATTGCACATACGTACACTCTATACATACAGACACAAGTGCACATACGTACACACTATACATACAGACACAAGTGCACATACGTACACACTATACATACAGACACAAGTGCACATACGTACACACTATACATACAGACACAAGTGCACATAGTACACACTATACATACAGACACAAGTGCACATACGTACACACTATACATACAGACACACGTGCACATACGTACACACTATACACAGACACAAGTGCACATACGTGCACACTATACATACAGACACACGTGCACATATGTACATACTATACATACAGACACACGTGCACATACATACACACTATACATACAGACACAAGTGCACATTCGTACACACTATACATACAGACACACATGCTCATGCGTACATACTATACATACAGACACAAGTGCACATACGTACACACTATACATACAGACACACGTGCTCATACGTACATACTATACATACAGACACAAGTGCACATATGTACACACTATACATGCAGACACAAGTGCACATACGTACACACTATACATACAGACACAAGTGCACATACGTACACACTATACATACAGACACAAGTGCACATACGTACACACTATACATACAGACACAAGTGCACATACGTACACACTATACATACAGACACAAGTGCACATACGTACACACTATACATACAGACACACGTGCACATACGTACATACTATACATACAGACACACGTGCACATACGTACACACTATACACAGACACAGGTGCACATACGTACACACTATACATACAGACACAAGTGGACATACGTACACACTATACATACAGACACAAGTGCACATACGTACACACTATACATACAGACACAAGTGCACATAGTACACACTATACATACAGACACAAGTGCACATACGTGCACACTATACATACAGACACACGTGCACATATGTACATACTATACATACAGACACACGTGCACATACATACACACTATACATACAGACACAAGTGCACATTCGTACACACTATACATACAGACACACATGCTCATGCGTACATACTATACATAATTAATTAAATGCCCTATCCTCCTGGCTTGCTGGAAAACTTTAATAACTGGAGCCATAAAACTGGCTCAACACATAACTATGTACAAATAATAACTGGAGCCATAGAACTGACTCAACAAACATAACTATGTACAACTATAACTCTTAAATAACTTTACATAAAACTGTAATACTTGAATAACCACGCAGACACAGATATATGGGAAAAGACCCGAAGGTCGCATTTATTGTAGAACGTGAGAACCGGCTGGACTCAACGGGGCCAGCTAAAACATGTGGCGGCAATCTAGTTAGGAGTAGGAACCCCCTGCTAGGAAGAATGGACCACGCACGTGAATGCCCACACAAGCGGAGCTCAGCTGCCGCAGAAGCTTAGGGAGTTCTCGGCATCTTAGAATGGGAGGGACCCCAGGCGCGCGCCTGCAGAGATCACCCTCCCCTGGGCAGCCGTCACTCTACCTCTGATGGCAAACCGGGGCGCGGACCAACCGCCTAACCAGGGTGTAAAGTAACGATCTCCGAACCAGTAGGACCAGGTGTGACTAGACGCGTCTCCATGCCACTACCTGGGGAGTCAAAAACTACCGTCCTTGGACTTAAGGAAACAAGCCGCGTAGCTCTCATCCAGCCTCGGACACCTAGCTGAAACACCCTGGTGATGTAGCAGCCTAAAGATTGCCGTATGAACAAGTGCAGGGAGGGAGGGAGGGACGCTGTGAAGACGAGCTGGAAAAGAGGGTTTGGGCCTTGGGAGCTGACTACTTAAAGGTAAGCTAAACCCCACCCTCACTAATGCAACATTGTTGCAACTTCACAGCAGTACACTCCTAAGGGCCTTAATTATTATGGTCGTTCTGGGCTATGCTGCCCTCCACTGTCTTAATTAATTAAATGCCCTATCCTCCTGGCTTGCTGGAAAACTTTAATAACTGGAGCCATAAAACTGGCTCAACACATAACTATGTACAAATAATAACTGGAGCCATAGAACTGACTCAACAAACATAACTATGTACAACTATAACTCTTAAATAACTTTACATAAAACTGTAATACTTGAATAACCACGCAGACACAGATATATGGGAAAAGACCCGAAGGTCGCATTTATTGTAGAACGTGAGAACCGGCTGGGCTCAACGGGGCCAGCTAAAACATGTGGCGGCAATCTAGTTAGGAGTAGGAACCCCCTGCTAGGAAGAATGGACCGCGCCCGTGAATGCCCACACAAGCGGAGCTCAGCTGCCGCAGAAGCTTAGGGAGTTCTCGGCATCTTAGAATGGGAGGGACCCCAGGCGCGCGCCTGCAGAGATCACCCTCCCCTGGGCAGCCGTCACTCTACCTCTGATGGCAAACCGGGGCGCGGACCAACCGCCACAAGAGATAGCCCAACAGGCTCACCTCTTGCCGCCACACCTATAGATGATTAAGTATAGCACGCCTCAAATTACAGAGGAACAGGTCAATGCCCCTCTCAGAGAGGTGCACCCCGTCCCTCCTGTAGAGGCACCTCTCAGCCGTTGATATGTTCCCATGTTCCACAACAAACCCTCCTGACTGCCCTAAGAAAATCCTCACTTCTCTGTTAATTTTCTTGCGGACCTGAAAAGCTGCGCGATGAGACTGCATATGGCGCCATTCTATCCTGGGGATGATGTTAGACCATCCTATCCTGACTTGGGGAATCCATGCCTGAATCGTGCGCAGATCCGACTGAATAACCGCACTGAGCTGCTTGCACGGTAGGAGCCCCATATCATTTCCACCTGCGTGGATTATAAGTACATGGGGTTTCTCCCACCTGTGCAAGGCCCCCTGCAGCAACTCAGGCAGAGCCTGCCACGTAAGCCCCCTGCGCCCTAACCACCTAACAGTGACTCGGGAAGAGGGGAACCCCAGCTGACGCCCATCAGGTCTCGCGATCGCGCGAAGCTCCGCCCAGTGGATGTACGAATGCCCCGTAATCCATACTCTCAGTGGACCGCTCCTTGGTCCTAAGAAAAGAAACAGAGGTTAACCATTGCATCTGCAGAACATAATCACTTCTAAACAGTCAAAGGCCTAACGTATAAAAGATACCTTTGCGACCTCCATCTCCCCAGAGCTCTAATATGGTCAGCCGACCATCCTAAACTAGCGGCAGTGGTGGCCGCGCCCACCCTAAAGAAATGGGGAGCAATGACCCTTGGATCAAGACCTGCCCTTGATGCTGCCCAGGCCAACACCTTCCTAAACTGGAATCTAGTCAACGGGGAACCGTCCTCGTGAACTAGAAATTGTGAGAAACCCTCAGGACGCACGTCCATATAGGCTTTAACCAGTCTGACCGGGCAGCAAACAGATTCATCATGGGCCGGCAAAGCTAACCAGGCACCTCTCCCTTCTTGGTCAGTTTTGGATCTGGGAAGAAAGACCAAGATAGACGACCCATCGTCTCTGACATGAGGCAGCAAAAGGCCGCCCGTCTTTTTCTTAGAGAGCGGGACAATTTCCCCTACCCTAAGAGCCCCGTGAAAAGCCAACCCAAAGGCGGCTGAGAAAAGGGCAGTTTCGTAGGCGGATGAACAGACCGCCGGCAAAACTCGGCACAACGTTACCAGACGCTCAATGGTAACTGGTTCCCTGAAATCCCTGACCCTGGGGGCCATACGCCCCCAGCCTCGAAGTACCTGCCTAACCAGGAAGGTCTTTGAGGCGTCAACAAGCCCATACAACTTGCAGAAAAAGGACACTGCCGCCAGGCGTGAACCCACCGCAGTCTTCGAAACACCATTACCTTTAAGTTCGGTAATCCATTCCAGTAAGCCCCACTGGTCCCCGTCACAGGAGGGACGGCACCTGAAGTCACAAAAAGCGATCCACTCCGTCCAGTATTTCACATAAGTAGCCCAGGTAGACGGAGCGAGGGAAGCCCGCACCATCGCAATCAAGGGGCCCCATCCAGCGCCACCTGCCATAAGTAAGTGGGACAGGACAATCCGTTAGTGTCCGCATCGGGCACCAGTGCATAAAATGCTTCCCATTGAAAACGGGAGAGCGCATCAGCAATCCTATTCTGGACGCCCGGAACATGCTTAGCACGGAACACAATATTCAGGTGCAGACACCTCAGCACCAACAGTCTCAAATACCGCACCACCGGAGGGGAACTAGATGAAAGTCTGTTAACAGCATAAACAACGCTCATGTTATCTGTCCAGAAAACCACCTCACGGTCGCGAAGCTGATCGCCCCAAATGTCAAGAGCGACCAGTATGGGGAACAGCTCAAGAAGGCATAGGTTCCTGACCAAGCCTCTGTCTATCCACGCGGCGGGCCATGGGCCAGCGCTCCATTGCCCGGCCAAGAAAGCCCCGTACCCGTGGGACCCAGCCGCATCAGTGAACAACTGGATCGCTGCGTTAGAAGGAACAACCTCCCGCCACAGGCAGATCCCGTTAAAGTGGAGAAGAAATTCTTCCCAGACCTTAAGATCTTCCACCATCTCAGCAGACACCCGGAACCTCCGGGTCTGCGATCTTTCTCCGCACAGTTGCCTCTCGAGCCTGCGGAGGAATATTCTACCCATAGGAATAATCCTGCCGGCAAAGTTCAGCAAACCCAATAGGATTTGAAGGTCTCTTATGGAGCTATACAGCTCTGCTCTCATAGCGCGTACTGATTCTAACATGCGCTGAATTTTCTCTTGTGGCAGACGGCACTGCTCTGCCACCGAATCAACTTCGATGCCCAAAAAAGTAAGGCACGTGCAAGGACCCTGGGACTTGTCCTCCGCCAGAGGAACTCCCATTCTATCCATTAGAAACCTGGTGACTTTCATCAGGAAAGCACACTCAGATGATCCTGTCCGCCCAACCAGCAGAAAATCATCCAAATAGTGTGCCAGGCCGTCGAATCCGGCCACCTCCGCGATGGCCCAGTGCAAGAAGCAGCTGAAAGCCTCGAAGTAAGCACACGAAATTGAGCACCCCATGGGCAAGCATTTGTCCACGTAGTACTTCCCCTCAAAATAGCACCCCATAAGCCTAAAAGAGGAGGGGTGAATAGGCAGGAGCCTGAAGGCGGATTCAATATCCAGCTTTGCCATCAGAGCTCCGGCCCCCGCCCTGCGAACTAGCCCTAATGCTTCATCAAATGATTGGTAAGAAACTGAGCTAAGTTCAGGGGGAATGGCGTCATTCACCGAACGACCCTTCGGGAAGGACAGATGTTGGATGAGCCGGAATTTACCCGGCTCCTTTTTTGGGACTACCCCCAAGGGTGATACAACCAGCCCCGGGAGGGGGATATCCTCAAATGGGCCCGCCATACGACCCAACCCAATTTCTTTATTCAGTTTGTCCCGCAAGACCCCGGGAAACTGATATGCGGATTTTAGGTTCCTGCGTGACAAGGAACCCTCCACGTGCGATCCGACTGGGATAACAAACCCGGACCGCAGACCGCCACCAAGCAGCAAAGCGGCCTCCTTAAATGGGTATAGCAGCAGCCACTTCTCAATTACGGCCACCTTCAGAGGTGTGGCCGCCCTTTCCGACAGGGAAAGGTTTGGAGCCGGCTGCTGTTCTCTCCTGGGAACGACCCGCGTCCTGGGTTCTGGTACACTCAGACCCCGAGTGGCCGCCACCGCAGGTTTTGCACGCGTGCCGAAATGCGCATGCCGCTCCCCTGGTACACGATTTGTCCTGGAAGTGCCAGCACACCCCTGTGGCCCGCCGTCGAGAGCGCTGCGAGGCCTTAACGCCCCCCGATGCTCCGACCACTATAGCAGGCGCAGCCTGTTTTTCAGGACCCAATTGCGCCCACAAACGCGAATCAACGTCACCGAAAGTAAGAAGAGGGTTCCCAACCATCTTTCTACGGAAGGCAGGGTCGTAATCCCGCCAAGCTCCATCCCTGTACTTTTCGTACACTGTTTCAATGGAATCCTGATATTTCAGGATGTTCAAAGCTTGATCGGGAAATTTAGAGATATAACAGGACGCATAAACCCTAAAGCACTTGCGCCATTCCTCATAGGAATCAGGACGTTTAAATTTTTTCGGGCCCGTGCCATCATCCGCCATTTCTTTCTGGCGATAAGCTTCCGCAGAAAGCTCAAACATGTGCACGTACCTCCCACCCTGAATGCGCCGAACCATCTTAGATTTGAGATGTTCATGGAGACTAAACGCTGGCCATGTGGCAGTGTCCCCATGTACAGCTGCCCTGCGCCTGTTCCCCATAACTGGGCTAACTAAGTCTGTTGACGCAGGAGGTGTCAACATAGGAACAGTGGGCTCCATGCGGGATGAACCAGGGGGGAGGGGGAGACCCATAGCCTTCCTTTCTTCCACTAACCATTTCACCATCCTATACATTCTTTTTTGCCCTTTCGCTTCCAACCCCAGGGATCTATCACTTTCAGAACCTGAATCATCCGAGGATGAACTTAAAACACTACGTTCAAAAGTAATAGTGTGCTTACCAGCTCCCAAGAGGCGTTGCACCGGGACAGGACCAGAAGAAGTGGACGGCTGTTCCTGAGACTGTGGCTCCCTTTCCACGGCACTGGGGGTGGCCTGGAGTGGCAGTAATGCAGTTCTGGGTTCCATAATGATCTGTGGAGAAAAATGTGAAAGAGGAGTACCCAGGGAAGGGGACGAAGGCCCACTAACCACATTACCACGGGACCCTAGGGGACTGGGGCTCCTATGATCACTGCCACACTCCTCAATACCATCATCAACCATATCAGCCATGCGTACATTCACCACTGCATTAGCAAACTGTACTTGTCTACTCTGTTCAGCCGCAGCCTGCGTGCCCTGACATAGACTGGGCATGATAACTGGGCCTTTCTTTGCTGAAGCCCTAGTAACAACACCTGGTGGAGCCCCGCTGAGGGCCGCACCCGCTGAGGGCCGCACCCGCGGGCGCCGCCCGCGCACCCTGTCGGGCACTACGTTTGCTGCGTGACGCAGTACTACGGCGTCTGTTAGGCAGCGATGTATTCGCGGGCCGACGCTTGCCCCCAGCCTGCGTGATTGCGGCCTGAGGCCCTGCGACTTGTTGCGCAGTAGGCATATTCCCCGTCAGGCCTGCGGCCTGCTCATTAATGCCTGTTTCCCCAATCTGGGCCCTCCCGGGCGAACGTGCCCTTGTTCCTTGCCCCTCAGAAACCACTTGCCCCTCAGATACACCATTTGCCCTGATCGGAGCACCGTCAAGTGCTAACATACCCCCGGTCAGGCTTGCGGCCTGCTCATGAGATCCCTCATGCAACCTTCTACCCCTTTCAATGGCCGCCAAATCAGTGTCCCCTCGCGGGCGCTGAGTAATTGAGCCTCGCTGCGCACCCCCCGCGGGCGTCGCCCCCCCCCCCGGGGTACCCCTCTCTTACCTGTGTACCCCGGCGGAGACGACGATGCTGCCCGCTTGCCTCTGGATTCCGGAATGGCGTTCCCGGACGTGACGTCACCGGAAGTGACGTCACCGGAAACGGCCAAACCGGAAGAGACGGGCCCTGGAGAAGCCATGGATACCCGCGTGGACGCCGGCGCGCAAACCGAAGCCGGAGGACCTCCCTGGGATGTCGGCCCACCGCCGGAAAGCACCGCTGCCAAAGATTGGAGCAGCGCTACCGCCGTGGAGACCGCCTCACCGGTAAGAATGACCGGATCAGATACGGCCTCCCCCCCGCCACAACTCGCACTAAGAGCAGGGCCCTGCTCCCCTACCACAACCCCCTCTGCTACCTGGGGACCCACCACTGAAAGGGGAATTAAAGGAGGGGTGGGAGAGGGGGAGACAACCATAACCTCAGGGTACAGGCTAGACCCCGGGGGACGACTCACCGGACGAGGGGGGGAAGGCTGCACCACATCTTCTCCAGAGTCAAACTCATCAATCATCAGCTCATCTAATTCCGATATCTTCTTCCACAGGACTCCTGACAGATGATCCTGACGCTGTGAAGACGAGCTGGAAAAGAGGGTTTGGGCCTTGGGAGCTGACTACTTAAAGGTAAGCTAAACCCCACCCTCACTAATGCAACATTGTTGCAACTTCACAGCAGCACACTCCTAAGGGCCTTAATTATTATGGTCGTTCTGGGCTATGCTGCCCTCCACTGTCTTACAGACACAAGTGCACATACGTACACACTATACATACAGACACACGTGCTCATACGTACATACTATACATACAGACACAAGTGCACATACGTACACACTATACATACAGACACAAGTGCACATACGTACACACTATACATACAGACACAAGTGCACATAGTACACATTATACATACAGACACAAGTGCACATATGAACACACTATACATACAGACACACGTGCACATACGTACACACTATACATACAGACACACGTGCACATACGTACACACTATACATACAGACACAAGTGCACATACGTACATACTATACATACAGACACAAGTGCACATACGTACACACTATACATACAGACACAAGTGCACATAGTACACACTATACATACAGACACAAGTGCACATACGTACATACTATACATACAGACACAAGTGCACATACGTACATACTATACATACAGACACAAGTGCACATACGTACACACTATACATACAGACACAAGTGCACATACGTACACACTATACATACAGACACAAGTACACATACGTACATACTATACATACAGACACACGTGCACATACGTACACACTATACATACAGAAACACGTGCACATACGTGCACACTATACATACAGACACACATGCACATACGTAACACTATACATACAGACACAAGTGCACATACGTACATACTATACATACAGACACAAGTGCACATACGTACACACTATACATACAGACACAAGTGCACATACGTACACACTATACATACAGACACAAGTACACATATGTACATACTATACATACAGACACACGTGCACATACGTACACACTATGCATACAGACACAAGTGCACATACGTACACACTATACATACAGACACAAGTGCACATACGTACACACTATACATACAGACACAAGTGTACATACTATACATACAGACACAAGTGCACATAGTACACACTATACATACAGACACAAGTGCACATACGTACACACTATACATACAGACACAAGTGCACATACGTACATGCTATACATACAGACACAAGTGCACATATGTACATACTATACATACAGACACACGTGCACATACGTACATACTATACATACAGACACAAGTGCACATACGTACACACTATACATACAGACACACGTGCACATACGTACACACTATACATACAGACACACGTGCACATACGTACACACTATACATACAGACACAAGTGCACATATGATTACACTACACTAGGATCACCAGACATCCCTGATTTCTGGGGACAGTCCCCCGATTGAGGAGACTGTCCCTGGACAAATTATGTCCCCGGAAATTACCCCTGGAAGATGTCCCGCGTCCACGTCAGTTCCTGTTACAGCCAAGCACTGGAGGATAACGCTGCTTCCTCCCAGCGTTCTACGGCAGGCAGCGCGCAGTAGGGAAGGGTGCAGCTCCTGACCAGGTGACGACCAGGTAAGTGCAAGTGGGAAGAGGGAGGGGGGATGAACATGAAATAATATACTGTGTATATATATAGAACAAGGCTGGCTGGGTGGAATTGTAAACAACAGAGATGAAGATTAGGAGGACAGCCGTCACCCCTTCCGTTCTCACACAACCTTCTAGCCTAACTATCACCTAGATTACGAGTTTTGCGTTCGTGTTTTAATGCTGAAAATATGGTAATTTCAGTGTTAAAACAGCACCGCAGACATTACGAGTCTTGTCGGTATAGTTGTACCGCAAGCCTTTAGCCTCTAATGCAATGTCACTCCCGCACTCGTAAAAATTAAGTTTTTTCATGGCACTTACGAGTTTTGCGGTGAGGCTAAAAAGCTAGCATTGCAGCCTATACCGACAAGATCTGTTCTGCAATCTAAAAGCAGTAGTTATGAGTTTTACGCTACAAAACTGTAACATAAAACTCATAACTAAACTGCTACAAAGTACATTAAACACCCATAAACTATTATTATTATTATCAGTTATTTGTAGAGCGCCAACAGATTCCGCAGCGCTATAAACAAAGGGGGAGTACAACAAAACTACCTATTAACCCCTAAACCGAGGCCCTCCCGCATCGCAAATACTATATTAAAGTTATTAACCCCTAATCTGCCACCCCGACATCGCCGCTACACTTTTTATTTTTTTATTAACCCATATTTTGCCGCTCCCCGACATCGTCACCACTATAATAAAGTTATTAACCCCTAAACCGCCACCCTCCTGCATCACAAACATTATTTAAATATTATTAACCCCTAATCTGCCGTTCGCCCACATCGCCCCCACTATACTTAAGTTATTAAGCCCTACACCACTGCCACTATAATAAATCTATTAACCCCTAAACCGCAATCCCCCCACAACGAAATATACTGAATTAAACTAGTAACCCCTAAACCTAACGCCCCCCTAACTTTATATTAAAATTGCGATTTCCCTAGCTTAAATTAAATTAAAACTTACTTGTCAAATTAAAAGAACTAAGTTTAAACTAACAATTAAACTAATATAATTATTAAACTAAAATTAAACTAACTACCAATTAAATTAAACTACACTACTCTAAAAATTACAAAGTATCTAATTACAAAAAATAAAAAAGACTAAATTTGAAAAAATAACAAACACTAAATTACGAAAAATAACAAACGAAATTATCCAAAATAAAAAAGAATTACACCTAATCCAATAGCCCTATAAAAATAAAAAAGCCCACCCAAAATAAAAAAAACCTACAATAAACTATCAATAGCCCTTAAAAGATATCAGCTCTTTTCCCTGAAAAAAAATAAAAAGACCCCCCAAAAACCCACCACCCAACCAACCCCCCAAAATAAAAAACCTAATTCTAAAAAAACCTAATATACCCATTGCCCCGAAAAGGGCATTTGTATGGGCATTGCCCTTAAAAAAGGGGATTTAGCTCTTTTGCTGCCCAAACCCTAATCTAAAAAAAAACACCCCCAAAAAAGACGGCAAAGTCCTTCATCTAGACGGCCTTTTCTATCTTCATCCAGACAGCATCTTCTATCTTGATCCCGACGTTGTGGAACGGGTCCATCCTGAAGACAACCGGCGCGGAGCATCCTCTTCATATGGTCGCCGCCGTACACTGAATCTTCAATGCAAAGGAGTTGTTTCAAAATCGCGTCCCTTGCATTTTGATTGGCTGAACAATTTGAATCAGCTAATAGGAATTAGAGCTGCTAAAATCCTATTGGCTGTCCAAATCTGCCAATAGGATTTAAGCAGCTATCATTCTATTGGGTGATAGTGTGTACGCACTACTCTCTGTCCCCTCAGCAACTGCGCTCTTACTCCCTGACCCGCCCCACAGCAGCTGTGCTCCTACTTGATGACCTGCCCCTCAGTACCTGCGTACCTACTTCCTGACCCACCCCTCAGTACCTGTGCACCTACTCCCTGACCCGCACCTCAGCAGCTGCGCTCCTACTCGCTGACCCACCCCTCAGCAACTGCGCACCTACTCCCTGACCCACCCCTCAGCAACTGCGCTCCTACTCCCTGACCCACCCCTCAGCAACTGCGCACCTACTCCCTGACCCACCCCTCAGCAACTGCGCTCCTACTCCCTGATCCACCCCTCAGCACCTGCGCTCCTACTCCCTGACCCGCCCCTCAGCAGCTGTGCTCCTACTCCATGATCCACCCCTCAGCACCTGCGCTCGTACTCCCTGACCCGCCCCTCAGCAACTGCGCTCCTACTCCCTGACCTGCCCCTCGGCACCTGCGCACCTACTCCCTGACCCACCCCTCAGCAACTGCGCTCCTACTCCCTGTACCACCCTTCAGCAACTGCGCTCCTACTCCATGACCCACCCCTCAGCACCTGTGCTCCTACTCCCTGACCCACCCCTCAGCAACTGCGCTCCTACTCCCTGTCCCACCCTTCAGCAACTGCGCTCCTACTCCATGACCCACCCCTCAGCACCTGTGCTCCTACTCCCTGACCCGCCCCTCAGCACCTGTGCTCCTACTCCCTGACCCGCCCCTCAGCAACTGCGCTCGTACTCCCTGACCCGCCCCTCAGCAACTGCGCTCCTACTCCCTGACCCGCACCTCAGCACCTGCGCTCCTACTCCCTGACCCACCCCTCAGCAACTGTGCACCTACTCCCTGACCCGCCCCTCAGCAATTGCGCCCCTACTCCCTGACATCTTAGCAACTGCACTCCTACTACCTGGCCCCTCAGCAACTGTGCTCCTACTTCTGGACCCTCAGCGACTGCACTCCTATTTCCTGGCCCCTCAGCAACTGTGCTTCTACTCCCTTGCCCCTCAGCAACTGAGCTGCTACTCCCTGACCCCTCAGCAACTGCACTGCTACTCCCTTGCCCCTCAGTAATTGTGCTGCTACTCCCTGACCTTTCAGCAACTGCGCTGCTACTCCCTTGCCCCTCAGCAACCGCGCTGATACTCACTGACTCCTCAGCAACTGCACTCCTACTCCCTGACTCGCCTCTCAGTAACTGCGCACCTACTCCCTGACTTTTGTTTTAAGAGTCGTTCCCTATCTGTCCCCCTTCTATTTTGGGGTATATGATCAATAATTTGCCACCTCAATTGGCTTATATTGTGGCCTTTTTCTAAGAAATGGCCTGACACTGAGGCATCCAAGTTTTTGCATCTGATGTTGGACCTATGTTGACTCATTCGGTCCCTTACTTTACGTGTGGTCTCTCCAATATAAACCAAGGAGCATGGACATTTTATAAGGTAAACGACGTGGGTGATCTCACAAGTATAGTATCCCTTGATTTCAAATTGTTTCCCACTTTGTGGGTGATGGAAATTGGCCCCTCTGATTACTGAATGACAGCTCATACAGCTCAGACATGGGAAAGTCCCCATATTCTTCTTACTCAAAAAGAGTTGTTTCTTTTGTTTACCTGTCCCTATATCTGTATGTACCAGATGGTCTCTCAAACTCTTTACCCTCTTATGGGCCATCAGAGGCGGTTCCTGGAACTGCTTGATATTGGCATTACATTCTTGTAGAATATGCCAATTTCTACGTATTAGATTAGACACTCTATTGCTAAGGGGGCTATACTGGCTAACAAAGACTAGCCTATTATCATTGGACTTTTTACTGCTAGTAACTCAGTAACTGTGCACCTACTCCCTGACCCACCCCTTAGCAACTGCACTCCTACTCCCTGACCCACCCCTCAGCAACTGAGCTCCTACTCCTTGACCCGCCCCTCAGCACCTGCACTCCTACTCCCTGACCCGCCCCTCAGCACCTGCGCGCCTACTCCCTGGCCCACCCCTCAGCAACTGCGCTCCTACTGCCTGACCCACCCCTCAGCAACTGCGCTCCTACTCCCTGACCCACCCCTCAGCACCTGCACTCCTACTCCCTGACCCACCCCTCAGCACCTGCGCTCCTACTCCCTGACCCACCCCTCAGCACCTGCGCTCCAACTCCCTGACCCACCCCTCAGCACCTGCACTCCTACTCCCTGACCCGCTCCTTAGCAACTGCGCTCCTACTCCCTGACCCGCCCCTCAGCACCTGCACTCCTACTGCCTGACCCGCCCCTTAGCAACTGCGCTCCTACTCCCTTACCCCTCAGCAATTGCACTCCTACTCCCTTATCCCACAGCAACTTTGCTCCTACTACCTGTTCCCCTCAGCAACTGCGCTCCTACTCCCTGACTTGCCCCTCAGCAACTTTGTGCGTACTGCATCAGCCAATAGGATTGCATCACCTTTAATTCCAATTGGCTGATAGAATTCTATCAGCCAATCGAAATTCAAGGGACGCCATCTTGGATGATGTCCCTTAAAGGAATCTTCATTATTCGTTAGCTATCTGAAGAAGAGGATGCTCCACGCTGGATGTCTTGAAGATGGAGCCGCTCCGTGCCGGATGGATGAAGATAGAAGATGCCGTCTGGATGAAGACTTCTGCCACCTTGGATGAAGACTTCGGCCCGCTTGGAGGAAGACTTCTGGCGGCTTGGATGAGGACTTCTGCCGCTTGGATGAGGACTTCTGCCGCTTCGTTGAGGATGGATGTCCGGTCTTCAAAAACTGTAAGTGGATCTTCGGGGGTTAGTGTTAGGTTTTTTTAAGGGTTTATTGGGTGGTTTTTAGTTTTAGCTTAGGGTTTGGGCTGAAAAAGTGCTAAATGCCCTATTAAGGGTAATGCCCATCCAAATGCCCTTTTCAGGGCAATGGGAAGCTTAGGTTTTTTAGATAGAATTTTATTTGGGGGGTTGGTTGTGTGGGTGGTGGATTTTACTGTTGGGGGGTTGTTTGTATTTTTTTTTACAGGTAAAAGAGCTGATTTCTTTGGGGCAATGCCCCGCAAAAGGCCCTTTTAAGGGCTATTGGCAGTTTAGTTTAGGCTAGTGTTTTTTTTTATTTTGGGGGGGGCTTTTTTATCTTGATAAGGCTATTAGATTAGGTGTAATTAGTTTAAATATTTGATCATTTCTTTTTTATTTTGTGTAATTTAGTGTTTTTTTGTAATTTAGTTAATTGTATTTAATTAATGTAATTTAGTTAATTGCAGTGTAAGGTTAGGTGTTAGTGTAAGACAGGTTAGGTTTTATTTTACAGATAAATTTTTATTTATTTTAACTAGGTAGCTAGTAAATAGTTAATAACTATTTAGTAACTAGTCTACCTAGTTAAAATAAATACAAACTTAGCTGTGAAATAAAAATAAAACCTAAGATAGCTACAATGTAACTATTAGTTATATTGTAGCTAGCTTAGGGTTTATTTTACAGGTATTTAGTTTTAAATAGGTATTATTTAGTTAATGATAGTAATTTTTATTTAGATTTATTTTAATTATATTAAAGTTAGTGGGTGTTAGGGTTAGACTTAGGGTTAGGTTTAGGGGTTAATAACTTTAGTATAGTGGCGGCGACCTTGGGGGCATCAGATTAGGGGTTAATAAGTGTAGGTAGGTAGCGACAACATTGGGGGCGGCAGATTAGGGGTTAATAAGTGTAAGGTAGGTGGCGGCGATGTTAGTGGCGGGAGATTAGGGGTTAATAAGTGTAGGTAGGTGGCGGCGGTGGCGGGGACGGCAGATTAGGGGTTAATAAGTGTAATGTAGGTGTCGGCAATGTCGGGGGCGGCAGATTAGGGGTGTTTAGACTTGGGGTTTATGTTAGGTATAAACATACATTTTGTTTCCCCACAGGAATCAATGGGGCTGCGTTACGGAGATTTGCGCTCCTTTATTGCAGGTGTTAGGCTTTTTTTCAGCAGGCTCTCCCCATTGATGTGTATGGGGAAATCATGCACGAGCACGTAAAAACAGCTCACAGCAGCGCTGGTATTTGGGTGCGTTTCAAACCTGTAATAGCAGAGCTATAGGAAGGTGAGCGGTGACAATAACTTGCAAGTTAGCACCGAGCCGCTCATAACGCAAAACTCAAAATCTAGTCGATTATTATTTCAGAGCTAAATTATAGGAAAAGGGGACAAAATAAATAATAAAATATTATATAGTATATTGCAAATATGTTTTACTATGTGTAATTCAACATTTATGTCCCTTTTTATTGCCTATAAAATGTCTGACAGTAGTTGCATACTCCTCTTAAAAAGAATATAAAATACTTTGAGATTGTAATATAAATGTTTGTGTGTTTCCAACCTAAAAAGCTCTATGCTAGGAAGTGTATGTCTGTCCTATGAGACTTCTGCCTATATGAGAGATATGGTTGATATTTAAGTTTATTTATTAAAGTTATAGTAAAGTCCAAATTAAATTTTCATGATTCAGATAGGGCATGTAATTTTAAATAACTTTCTAATTTACTTTTATTATCAATTTTGCTTTGTTCTCTTGGTATTCTTAGCTTTATTGAAGGCTGCCTCTTTTCTGAATGCATTTGACAGTTTTTCACAGCTAGAGGGTGTAAGTTCATGTGTGCCATATAAATGATATTGTGCTCACTCCCGTGGAGTTATTTAAGAGTCAGCACTAATTGCCTGAAATGCAAGACTGGCAAAAGATCTGAGATAAGGGGGCAGTCTGCAGAAGCTTAAATACAAGGAAATTACAGAGGTAAAAAGTATATTTCTATAACAGTGTTGGTTATGCAAAACTAGGGAATCGTAAATAAAGAGATTGTCTATCTTTTTAAACAAGAGGCGTCAAATCAGCGTATTCAGAGGAAGACACAATATAAAGTCTACACGTTCATCTCTCTCAGCTCATATTTTTCTCTTCAGCTTTAGTAAATGTAGCTCATAGCTGTAGCCATCTTGAAAAGTGATTCACTTGTGTCTAATTGCTTGACTATACTTGTTTATCAATGTGTCAATAAAAGGCAAATGCATCTAACTCACCAGTAGGTGGCATTCATAAGTCAAATATTCAAGATGGCTGTCACCATACTTGCATTTTATGACCTAAATATGAAGAACAATTAGAATCCCATAATCACTTCTTGTACATGTGGAAACAAAATCATGAGTTTTTTTTTCATGTATTTCATGAGAAATTTGAACCCTAAAACAGAACTAAACAATAATTCCCAGTAAAAAAAAAAAAAATAAATACATGTGGGTTTTTTTCTTCTTCTCAATAACATGTTTATTAAAACATTTTTATTACATATCTGGTTACTACACCAAAACATCACTTAAAAAAATATATCAGTGTTAGATTAGTTTAATTTACAAAAACGAGGGATTGTTTTCAATACAGCACTTCAAATTAAAGGTCATTTTTAATAACTAACAATAATGGTAATATTGATACAAAAAATACACCTAAAGACTAAATCTGTTGTTTTTTTTTAACCTCGTAGCTTTGTGAATGCTGAAAAATTAGCATTAATTTAAGTTTTAGACAAGTCTGCAGTTTGCTAAACGTCACAACCAAAAATTCTTTGTTTACCTCCAAAATTGGTTTAGTTTCCACCTCAGGCTCAAGTTACACAATTAAAACTAACATATTTTGACTAAGCATCCTCACTTGACTTCAACTGCACAAAAACTCACCGTCACCACCCTCTGGTATCCAGATACAGATGGTCCTAGACTTAAGAAGTTAAGAGTTTTGTTCTGATAACCCTGTTGTAAGTTGATTTTCTTGTAAATTGGAAATCTAGTTATAATGCATAAACCATAAGATTATAGAAAATAATTAAGAAGCATGAATACTACGTTGGTACACAGCAAGACCCAAAACAAATATGGCGGCAAGGCTAGCCACTGTTATTCCACCACAGACTGAACTGTTATTAGATCTTATGACCAAACATCGCTACTTAAAACCGTATGATAAGTTTGGAAGTTTAAAATGTCTTAACTCAAAGACATTTATTATAGATTTGTGTTGGTAGCCATATTGTTCATAGGACAGGAAGTGATGTAATCATGGAATATCATAAACGCTTAAGTCCTTATAAGTTATTATCCCAGCAGTTTAAAGAAGATTTGTCTATTTTTTTGTGCAAGCAGGGCACTGAATTTGTATTCACTGATTTAATAATTAAAATACGGGCTGTGGATATTGGTTATGTGCCATTAATATACCCTGTTAGCAGCATGGAATTCAAGTTTCGTAAATCAGATATAGGGGCCAAATTATTAAGCTCCGAATGGAGCTTGATGCCCCTGTTTCCGAGTGAGCCTTCAGTCTCGCTGGAAACAGCAGTTAAGAAGCAGCGATCTAAAGAACGCTGCTCCATAACTGATCCGCCCTGTTCTGAGGCTGCGGACATCAATCCACCCGATCCTATACGATTGGGCTGATTGACATCCCCTGATAGCGGCCAATCTGCAGGGGGCGGCATTGCACAAGCAGTTCACAAGAAGTACTTGTGCAATGATAAATGCCGACAGCGTATGCTGTCGGCATTTATCGATGTGCGACGGATATGATACGCTACAGCGGATCATGTCCGCTCGCACTTTAATAAATTGACCCAATAAAGTTACATTTTGATAAAGTTGTTGAAACTTAGTTCCTTTCCATTAGAAAATACTGAGGTATGCTGAGGAGTTTGCTTGTGTCTTAATCACTATATAGAACAATGTTTGTAAAAAGGTTATACATACAGTGCACTAGAGCGTACCTCAGTATTCTCTCATGGATAGGATAGAATGTAAAATTGATAATATAAGTAAACTGATTTTTTTTTTAAATTGTATCCTCCGGTATTATGAAAGTGTAATTTTGACTTCTTCCTGGAAGATGTGCGCATGACCGTTCTGTTTTGTGGTCTGCCTTAAAATGCTCCACATGAAAATCAAAAATAAACTTTCTTGATTCAGAAAGAACTTGCAATAAAAAAAACAAAACTTCCCAGTTTACTTCAATTGCCAAATTTACTTTGTTCTGTCGGTATCCTTTGTTAAAGAGAAAATTTCACAGCTTATATATGTATATACGTCTGTGATTGGCTGATGTCTGTCACGTGATAAAAGGACAGGAAAATGAAAGGAAACTTAGAAATTCCTCAGAAAATAATGCTCATTTGAAAGTAAAAGTGTTATTGTGTTGTCTTTTAATGATGTATTTGTTGATTATGCAGCCCTACTGTATTTAAAGGGTCCTTTAATTATTTTATTGTGCGTTTTATATTATTTTTAACGTTATGTTTCTTTTCTTGTTCTTAAGCAAACTCGTTGCTGTTAGCAAGTTGTTTCTGATAGGAAAACAGGTAAATTCCCAAGAGAAAAGATAAACCTTTCTGTACATTTCCATGAAAAGAAATATCGGGTAGCACCACAGAAACAAGCGAAAAAATATATTTTAAGAACAAGCTAAAAAAAAGTTTCTAAAAACTAGCAATTAGGTAGTAACCTCATTAACTTCTTCCTTACGCATTTTAAACCTCCTTAAATGCTTCCTCCCGCATTTTATTGATGGTTACTTAATCAATTATACAAAAGCTCTGTTAACTCCTTTTTCCTCTCTTAAAGGAACATGAAACGTATAGCAATAAAGCACTGCATTACAAAATGTATGTTTTAAAAATCATTTAAAAGAACAGTCTAGTCATGATGTCATTTTAAGCAACTTTCCATTTTACTTTTATCATCAAATTTGCTTTGTTCTCTTGGTATTCTTAGTTGAAAGCTAAACCTAGGTAGGCTCATATGCTAATTTAAAGTCCTTGAAGGCTGCCTCTTAACTAAATGCATTTGAGAGTTTTTCACAGCTAGAAGGCATTAGTATATATGTGCCATATAGATAACATTGCGCTTACACCCGTGGAGTTACTTATGAAAGGGCACTGATTGGCTAAAATGTAAGTCTATGAAAAGAGCTGAAATAAGGGGGCAGTCTGCAGAGGCTAACATACAAGGTAATCACAGAGGTAAAAAGTGTATTAAAGAGAAGGTAAAGTTACCTTGATGTTGATCTAGAATATCATTCTTTCTTTGAAATCAGTATGACTTTCATTCATCACTTTTTTTCAATTTCACTGTAAATAAAGTTATTGCCGTTTTAAATCATGTATTGAAGGTCCTCAAAATTCAACCCGTTATTTATTTTTTTTCTGTCTCTGTCACGTATTTTTATTACCCAATTGAAAATCTGGCCGTTAGGCGGCCGTCACTACACATCATCCGCCTCCTAGTTGATGCCCAGTCATTTTTTCTGTTTATGTCGGAACCTGTGCTCCCGTTTCGCGCATGCGTATTTATATTATCCCTTCTTGAGAGAGGATTTGCTGATTAGCGCATGGGCAGTAGGTAGTGAAATTGCCTTGTGAACGCTCTTTTGTGAGACGTATAGAGCGGGTGGAACCGCTCTATACGTCACAGTCCAGAAAAGAAGGAAATAGGGGTTGGGAGGAGTTAAAATAGAAACGGTAAGGAATTATAAATATGTTTTATTTGCTAAATATAAACGAAACAGATATAAAAACTTAGCGATTAGATTATGCAAATATATACATATTTATTAGTGTGTTTAAAATGTTCAAACTTTACCTTCACTTTAATATAGCAGTGTTGGTTATGCAAAACTGGGGAATGGGTAATAAAGGGATTATCTATCTTTTTAAACAATAACAATTCTGGAGTTGACTGTCCCTTTAACTTTCGTTATTGCAGTTTACACAATTTAGCAAATTAGGAGTAATTCAGAGATACACTCCTTGAAAAGTTTGATGGAATTCATCTTCCTGGTCTCTGCTAAGTGTAGAAGTTAAAATGATCCATATTTTGTATTTCAACGTAACAACGCAAAAAGACTAAGTACTATTTTAGAGCATTAGGATTGTAAAGGGACATAAAACCCCCCAAAAAGTATTTCATGATTCAGATTGAGTGTAAAATTTCACACACTACTTCCACATTACTTCTATTATAAAATTTACTTAAAGGGACAGTAAAGTCATAATTAGACATTCATGATTCTGACAGAGGGGTCTATTTAACAAATGTCTGTCCGACATGATCTGATCAGCGGATCAGGTCCGACAGACATCACTGAATGCGGAAAGCAATACGCTCTCCGCATTCAGCATTGCACCAGTAGCTCTTGTAAACTGCTGGTGCAACGCCGCCCCCTGCAGATTTGCGGCCAATCGGCTGCTAGCAGGGGGTGTCAATCAACCCGATCGTATTCGATCGGGTTGATTTCACGCAATCTCTGTCCGCCTTCGCAGAGCAGACGGACAAGTTATGGAACAGCAGTTTTTAAACCGCTGCTTCATAAGTGCCTTCAGACTCGCCAGAAACACGGCCCTTCAAGCTCCAAACGGAGCTTGATAAATGGGCCCCAGAGCATACAATTTTAAACAACTTTCCAATTTACTTCTATTATTTAATTTGCTTCCTTCTCTTTTTATCCTTTGATGAAAGGTTTATCTAGGAAAGCTCAGGATTAGGAAAGAACCTAGGTTCTAGCTGCTGATTGGTGGCTGCGTATATATACCGATTGTCATTGGCTCACCCATGTGTCCAGTTAGAAACCAGTAGTGCATTGCTGCTCCTTCAACAAATGATACCAAGAGAATGAAACAAATATGATAATAGAAATAAACTGGAAAGTTGTTTAAAATGGTATGTTCTACCTAAATCATGAAAGAAATTTAATTATCTTGGTATCCTTTGATAAAAAGCAGATATGTAGACTCAGGAGTGTGCATGTTTTGCAAGAATGCTTTCAACAATGCTATACATTTGCAAGAACACTAGGTGGCAGCAGTGTTTTTTGTCATATGGTGCTACAGAAATGTGTACGCCACCTACCTGGGTATACTCTTCAAATAAGAATACCATGAAAATGAAGCAAATTTGACAAAAGAAGTAAATTGGAAACTTATAGAATTCTATGCCTTGTCTGAATCACGAAAGAAACATTTAGAGCTAGATTACAAGTGGAGCGCTAAATTATTGCGCGCCCTTAAGTGGGAAAATGCGCCCATTTGCGAGCCTGTGATAATTAACCAGACATTACAAGTGGCTGGTTATACCGCGAGATTGCGGTAGCAATTAGCGCTGAGAAAATTAACCAGAGATTAGATCCCTGGTTAATTTTCTAAAAGTGCCCCAAATGCCCTCAAAATAGAGGGCGTTGTATTTATTTATTAAAAAATACCTGTAAAATAACATGTGAGGTCCCTTTTTTTAAAAAAAACAAAAGAACTGCACTAAGTAGTTGGCGGGTGTGGGATGTTAGAAAAAAGTGCCTTTACATTGTGGTCTATGGGGAACTGTGTGTTCCCAGTAAATAATATATATGTATATGCTGCTTATAGACATAAATAGTTATACACATATTAACACATAAATATATATGCATCTATTCATATATATTTATATTTGCTGCCCATCGCTGCACAACTTACTCCCTTAACTGCGCTTAGGTTCTCATGCTGCGTCTCACGGCATGAGAACGAGGCTCCCTTTGGAGTCTATGAAAGCTCGCTTTTGTGAGCGCAATGCAACTCACGTGTAATACCTGCGCACATTTACGTGCACTGCTATTACTAAGTTGAGCGCAAATATCGCTTACGTGGCGCTCAACTTTTTTTTTTTTTTCAAAAGCCAATTTTTTTTACTGTGACCGTGTAGTAACGTTTCGGGGATAATGTATCCCCTTCCTCAGACACATGTGTTACAAAGTGAAATACATTTATAGCAAACAAATAATAACCCCACCCCCCAATTAGACCAAAAAAAAAGCCAAACAGCAGTTGTCATGGTAACCACTGAGTCATAACAAAAACAAAAGTGATATGCTTAAAAATGTCTGAGCCTTAATAGGTGTAAACTATATAATATTCTTATTAGTGACTCTTAAACTAAGGGAGAGGGCTGAATGGGGCATAGTAACAGGATAGGGAGGACAGGACAGCTCTAAAATCACAAAATACTGTAATGCCGATAACCCCGCCCACTTGCGGGTCAGCCAAAAAACAAATAGCCAAATCAAACACTGCAAAACATATCTTATAAACGTATTGAAGCAAATGAACTCGCAAATGTCTTGTATCAATTAAAAGAACATATTCATGTATGCAAACCGCAAAACCTTATTGTATAACAGCATATGAGCGTATGTTGGTGATCACCAGGAAGTTGGAGCTAATGTGTAAGAAGCAGCCAATCAAAGCGCTGCAATTACGATCACATAAACCCACTGTGTACCTATTAGATGTAAGGCTTATTTACAAGACTAAACAAATATATTGAAGGTTAAACACCGTATATACACACCGTAGCCTTCCTTAGTAGTAATCCTGATCCATCAGAGCATGCAGCGCACACCAAACAACTGAGCTACAACTAAAGGACCCACCTACTGGCTCTGATTGGTTATCCAGAGTCAAGCCCTCAAAGGTATCGCTAGCACCACGTAACAGTCTCCATGGAAACCATCTAAATAATAAAGCAGTATTACGGCCAGAATTAGGAATTGCGTGAGCGAGCCCCTAATCAGAAGAGACTTTAGGATCATAAAGCTTAGGAGTGTGATACAATAAATTGTTGCCAGCACGTAAATAACAATCAGTTGTATTTCAATACCGCAAAAATTCACATAAGAGCTGGAAGTCTTATAATGCGGTTGCAACCTATAGTGAGAATTGGTGTGTGGCATAAGGTTACCATGGCTACTCCCAAAACTCCAATGACACAAGTCTATCCCATACTACTATCATGTTAATAAAGTCAAACTTAGACCACATAAATCAGCTTTGTCAGACTAGAATACATAAACATCTAAGATTGTGTCAGTTGAACACTATTTGCTAGTATCTATTAGCATGACAGTCTGAGACTAAACGTTGAAAAAACAGTAAGAAAAAACAAAACTCCATTGCTGATTTGTGTAATTATGCAGCATATTCATGCATATGTTAACATAACCTGCGAGACAGAGCCAATAAGACAAATAAGTGTCAACCTGAATATTGTATAAAGTATTGCCTCACCTGTCCCACACGTCCAAAGCATCAATACTCTAAAAGATATAAGTGCAGTGTAGCCCTGGTACCGCCTGATAGTGGCTCTATTTAAAACACAGAAGAAAGAACAGAAGAAAGAACAGAGTAGGAGACAATCTTAGAGAAGTATAAGAAGAAAGGGTGGCAGGGTGATGAGCCTTGAGATGAAGTCTTTGGGAACAAGAACCCTAGCCTATACTAAATTAGTCTGGACATGGACTCTCATCAAATGGATCTAGTCGTGGACTCGCATCAAATGGATCTGAACATGGACTCTCAACACTTTAATTAGAGGAAACAGTGCCAATCAAACATTGTGCTCAAACCCTGGGGTTGTAAGGTGTTCAGGCGATATATCCATTTAGCCTCCATCTGCAGAAGGAGTTTGCTGCAATCACTACCTCGGACATGGTCTATAAGGATAAACAGTAGATCTTGTACTCTATGTCCTTTTTCAAGAAAGTGTCTGGCGACTGGTTGCTCACTTGATCCTTTCTTCAGAGCAGTCCTGATAGCAGACCGATGGTTGGCAAGGCGTGTCCTCGCATCGTCGATAGTTTTGCCCACATAGAAAATCCCACAGCTGCAATTCAACAAGTATACTACAAAGGTAGTGGTGCAGGTAAGATGGTGTCGAATCTGGAACCTCTTATTCTGGTGTGGGTGTCCAAATGATGACCCTTGGATCATTGCACTGCAAGTTGTGCAACCAGAGCACCTATAGCATCCCAATTTCTTCTTTTTTGTGAGCCAGGTGTCACGTTGGTAGCTGTGGATAGGGTCAGTAATCACTAATAAGTCCTTCAGACTCCTATCACGTTTAAAGCCAACCCTAAAATTTATCATTTTATTTTACCATCTCAAAGTTTTTAATGTCCCTTTAAAAAGAATACTAAAGTTAAAATTAAACTTTTCTGATTCAGATAGAGCACACAATTTTAAACAATTTTCCAATTCACTTCCATTATCTAAATGTGCAGTCTTTTTATATTTAAACTTCCTGAGTCACCAGTTCCTACTGAGCATGTGCAAGATTCACAGAATATACATATATGCATTTGTGATTGGCTGATGGCTGTCACATGATTAAGTGGAAAGAAAAACATAAAAAAAATTGAAATGTGTCAGAAATAAATCTACTGCTCATTTGAAATTCAAGCTAAGTGCTTCAGCATTGTTGTTTTATTATGCATTTGTTTATATAAAATTCTACTGTTTAATGGTCTTTTAAAGGGACATAGCCCCAAAATGTTCTTTCACAATTCAGATAGAGCATACAAATTTAAACAACTTTCTAATTTATTTGTATTATCTAATTTGCTTTGTTCCCTTGGTATTCTTTGTTGAGGTGCTGGGGGCTGCACATATATGCCTCTTTTCATTGGCTTCCTAATATGTTCAGCTAGCTCCCAGTAGTGCATTGCTGCTCCTCCAATAAAGGATATCAAAAGAATGAAGCAAAATTTGATAAACATGAATTGGAAAGTTGTTTAAAATTGCATGTTCTATCAGAATCATGATATAAACATTTTGGGTTTCATGTCCCTTTAACAAGAGCATATCTATCAGACTGTAGCTCTGCCTTATTTGTGATCCAATCTCCTGAGCCTGTTTGTTATGTAATAAGAATATAAAAAGGGAAAATACTTATAGTAAATAAAACACTTTAGTTTTCTTTTCATTGCAATAAGAATCATATAACTAAATACTAAAATGTTTTACTATATTAGTGCATTTTATCCTTGCACTGTTGCTTGCAACAAGGGGTTTAAAACATTTAAAGGGATAGATTAGTAAGTACCTTGTAACTAACACATTTTTTTCCCAGCAGTCTTCCAAATAGATTAGAACCTTCTTCGCTGTCATTTTTTTTTCAGTGGTAAAAAAATGCAACCACCACTTTCCTTGTAATGCCACTGCCATTATGTTAACACAATCTCAATTGTTTGGTGGCAGCAGAAATGATAAGATAACAATCTGAAGATTAGGGAGATATATGTGTCAGGGTAAAACTTGTGAGGGCTGCTATGTGCTACTTCAGTTTTTATAATTGGAAAATCCATAATTTTTAGACTTAAAGAGACATGAAAACCAAATATTTTATTTCATGATTCAGATAGAGAATACGATTTTAAACAACTTCCCAATTTGCTTCTATTAGTTAATTTGCTTCCTTCTCTTGTTATCATTTGTTGAAAGGTTTATCTAGGCAAGCTCATAAGCAGCAGAGAACCTAGGTTCTAGCTGTTGATTGGTGGCTGCATATATATATTGATTGTTCACCAGTAGTGCATTGCTGCTCCTTCAACAAATAATACTAAGAAAATGAAACAGATTAGATAATAGAAGTAAATTAGAAAGTTGTTTAAAATTGTATTCTCTATCTGAATCATGAAAGAAATTTTTTGGGTTTCATGTACCTTTAAAGGCACAGTTTACCTTAATTTTTTTCTCCCCTTTAAATCCATTGATCCAATTTACCCACTGGAGTGTATGCAATGGTTTACAAATGACCCATTTACCTTTATATTGATATTTGAAAAAGCTGATTTTGCCTGTGGTATCCCTACCTATACTAAACGTTTCTATACTATTCTGTTCTAAGTATTGACTATAGAAAAGCTCTGTAAGCATAGTCAGCAGAATAAATTACACCCCCAGTTGAAGGTAGAAGAGGTAAGCAATAAAATGTTCTCTCTAAGTATTGGTCTGTGGAATACAAATAGAGATCATATCAAGCATTTGTGTGTACAGAAAGTGATAAAGTAAGAAGATCTGATTTCCCTGCAAGCTAAACACATTTTAATGGGTTGTGGTTTCAAAGAACAAAACCAGCTATTTCATATACACAAATAACCCTAAATAAGCAATTTCTCATACATTTTATACTCTGCAGCTGGTATAAAAAGTAATTGAAACACATTAAAAGGAAAAAGTATTTTACTGTATTTTTTATTGTCCTTCTAAATTACAGGAAAAGGGGGCAAAACAACTAATGAAAGTAGATTGCAAAGTTGTTTAATTGTTGTGCATAATTAGGGCTAGATTACACGTGGAGCGCTATTTTAACGTGCGCACGTAATAATTTGCCCGTTTACAAGAGGCTGGTTGATGCTCCCGTGAGCTTGTGAGAGCACTTTGCTCTTAGCGCAATTAACTAGGTGTCAGACCTCTGGTTAATTAAAAAACAGACATCTGGTTAATTAAAAAAACAATGTTCCTTAATTGCCCCCAAAATAAAGTGTAGAGTTCCTTTTATTAAATAAAAATTATGAGCATCTTTATTTTTGTGTAAAAAAACTTCACAAAGTAAGGGGATGGAAGCTGTTAGAAAAAAAAAAAGTATTGAAAAGTGCCTTTACATTAAAGTCTATAGGGGCTGTGTTTTTACTTTAAATATATGTATATACTTATATTCATATATATTTATGTGTTAACAGGTTTATATAAACACATAAATATATATGTATATAAGCATATACATATATATTTCTCATTTGCCGCCCAACGCTTCACGACTGCACTGCGCTAGGTTCTTTGACGTGTCTCACGGTATGAGAACATGGCTCTCATTGAGGCCTATGGAAACACGCTCTCGTGATTGCAAGGCTTTCCGGCAATGCGAACGCGAGGTTTGCGTCCACATTGTGTTAAAATTGTAATACCCCCGCACATTTACGTGCGCTGGTATTACTGAGGGTAGCACAAATATCCCGCTCCACTAGTAAGCTAGGCCATAATCATTTAATATTACAAATTCAAAGTGTTTTCTGTTAGCTCTGGAATTGCAGTGCACTGCCCTAAATTTAGTTTGTGATTTATCAGCTACACACATATGCCATCCCTAATTAAAGGGACAGTCTAGGCCAAAAAAAACTTTCATGATTCAGATAGAGCATGTAATTTTAAACAATTTTCCAATTTACTTTTATCACCAATTTCGCTTTGTTCTCTTGGTATTCTTAGTTGAAAGCTTAACCTAGGAGGTTCATATGCTAATTTCTTAGGCCTAGATTTGGAGTTCGGCGGTAACCGTCAAAACCAGCGTTAGAGGCTCCTAACGCTGGTTTTAGGCTACCGCCGGTATTTGGAGTCAGTGATTAAAGGGTCTAACGCTCACTTTTCAGCCGCGACTTTTCCATACCGCAGATCCCCCTACGCCATTTGCATATCCTATCTTTTCAATGGGATCTTTCTAACGCTGGTATTTAGAGTCGTTTCTGAAGTGAGCGTTAGAGCTCTAACGACAAAACTCCAGCCGCCTGAAAATAGCAGGAGTTAAGAGCTTTCTGGCTAACGCCGGTTCATAAAGCTCTTAACTACTGTACCCTAAAGTACACTAACACCCATAAACTACCTATGTACCCCTAAACCGAGCTCCCCCCACATCGCCGCCACTCGATTAAAATTTTTAACCCCTAATCTGCCGACCGCCACCTACGTTATACTTATGTACCCCTAATCTGCTGCCCCTAACCCCGCCGACCCCTATATTATATTTATTAACCCCTAACTTGCCCCCCACAACGTCGCCGCCAGCTACTTAAAATAATTAACCCCTAATCTTCCAACCGCAAATCGTCGCCACCTACGTTATCCCTATGTACCTCTAATCTGCTGCCCTAACATCGCCGACCCCTATATTATATTTATTAACCCCTAATCTGCCCCCCTCAACGTCGCTGACACCTGCCTACATTTATTAACCCCTAATCTGCCGAGCGGAGCTCACCGCTATTCTAATAAATTGATTAACCCCTAAAGCTAAGTCTAACCCTAACCCTAACACCCCCCTAAGTTAAATATAATTTACATCTAACGAAATTAATTAACTCTTATTAAATAGATTATTCCTATTTAAAGCTAAATACTTACCTGTAAAATAAACCCTAATATAGCTACAATATAAATTATAATTATATTATAGCTATTTTAGGATTAATATTTATTTTACAGGCAACTTTGTTATTTTAACCAGGTACAATAGCTATTAAATAGTTAAGAACTATTTAATAGTTACCTAGTTAAAAAAATAACAAATTTACCTGTAAAATAAATCCTAACCTAAGATATAATTAAACCTAACACTACCCTATCAATAAAATAATTAAATAAACTACCTACAATTACCTACAATTAACCTAACACTACACTATCAATAAATTAATTAAATACAATTGCTACAAATAAATACAATTAAATAAACTTGCTAAAGTACAAAAAATAAAAAAGAACTAAGTTACAGAAAATAAAAAAATATTTACAAACATAAGAAAAATATTACAACAATTTTAAACTAATTACACCTACTCTAAGCCCCCTAATAAAATAACAAAGCCCCCCAAAATAAAAAATTCCCTACCCTATTCTAAATTAAAAAAGTTACAAGCTCTTTTACCTTACCAGCCCTGAAGAGGGCCCTTTGCGGGGCATGCCCCAAGAATTTCAGCTCTTTTGCCTGTAAAAGAATAAATACAATACCCCCCCCCAACATTACAACCCACCACCCACATACCCCTAATCTAACCCAAACCCCCCTTAAATAAACCTAACACTAAGCCCCTGAAGATCTTCCTACCTTGTCTTCACCATCCAGGTTCACCGATCCGTCCTGAAGAGCTCCTCCGATGTCCTGATCCAAGCCCAAGCGGGGGCTGAAGAGGTCCATGATCCGGTCAAAGTCTTCATCCAAGCGGGGCAGAAGAGGATCTTCCATCCGATTGAAGTCATCATCCAGGCGGCATCTTCTATGGTCTTCCATCCGGAGCGAAGCGGCAGGATCCTGAAGACCTCCAGCGCGGAACATCCATCCGGACCGACGACTGAACGACGAATGACTGTTCCTTTAAGGGACGTCATCCAAGATGGCGTCCCTCGAATTCAGATTGGCTGATAGGATTCTATCAGCCAATCGGAATTAAGGTAGGAATTTTCTGATTGGCTGATGGAATCAGCCAATCAGAATCAAGTTCAATCCGATTGGCTGATCCAATCAGCCAATCAGATTGAGCTCGCATTCTATTGGCTGTTCCGATCAGCCAATAGAATGCGAGCTCAATCTGATTGGCTGATTGGATCGGCCAATCGGATTGAACTAGATTCTGATTGGCTGATTCCATCAGCCAATCAGAAAATTCCTACCTTAATTCCGATTGGCTGATAGAATCCTATCAGCCAATCGGAATTCGAGGGACGCCATCTTGGATGACGTCCCTTAAAGGAACAGTCATTCGTCGTTCAGTCGTCGGTCCGGATGGATGTTCCGCGCTGGAGGTCTTCAGGATCCTGCCGCTTCGCTCCGGATGGAAGACCATAGAAGATGCCGCCTGGATGATGACTTCAATCGGATGGAAGATCCTCTTCTGCCCCGCTTGGATGAAGACTTTGACCGGATCATGGACCTCTTCAGCCCCCGCTTGGGCTTGGATCAGGACATCGGAGGAGCTCTTCAGGACGGATCGGTGAACCTGGATGGTGAAGACAAGGTAGGAAGATCTTCAGGGGCTTAGTGTTAGGTTTATTTAAGGGGGGTTTGGGTTAGATTAGGGGTATGTGGGTGGTGGGTTGTAATGTTGGGGGGGGGGTATTGTATTTATTCTTTTACAGGCAAAAGAGCTGAAATTCTTGGGGCATGCCCCGCAAAGGGCCCTGTTCAGGGCTGGTAAGGTAAAAGAGCTTGTAACTTTTTTTAATTTAGAATAGGGTAGGGAATTTTTTATTTTGGGGGGCTTTGTTATTTTATTAGGGGGCTTAGAGTAGGTGTAATTAGTTTAAAATTGTTGTAATATTTTTCTTATGTTTGTAAATATTTTTTTATTTTCTGTAACTTAGTTCTTTTTTATTTTTTGTACTTTAGCTAGTTTATTTAATTGTATTTATTTGTAGGAATTGTGTTTAATTAATTTATTGATAGTGTAGTGTTAGGTTAATTGTAGGTAATTGTAGGTAGTTTATTTAATTAATTTATTGATAGGGTAGTGTTAGGTTTAATTATATCTTAGGTTAGGATTTATTTTACAGGTAAATTTGTTATTATTATAACTAGGTAACTATTAAATAGTTCTTAACTATTTAATAGCTATTGTACCTGGTTAAAATAATTACAAAGTTGCCTGTAAAATAAATATTAATCCTAAAATAGCTACAATATAATTATAATTTATATTGTAGCTATATTAGGATTTATTTTACAGGTAAGTATTTAGCTTTAAATAGGAATCATTTATTTAATAAGAGTTAATTTATTTCGTTAGATGTAAATTATATTTAAGTTAGGGGGGTGTTAGTGTTAGGGTTAGACTTAACGTTAGGGGTTAATCCATTTATTAGAATAGCTGTGAGCTCCGCTCGGAAGATTAGGGGTTAATAATTGAAGGTAGGTGTCGGCGATGTTAGGGAGGGCAGATTAGGGGTTAATACTATTTATGATAGGGTTAGTGAGGCGGATTAGGGGTTAATAACTTTATTATAGTAGCGCTCAGGTCCGCTCGGCAGATTAGGGGTTAATAAGTGTAGGCAGGTGTCGGCGACGTTGAGGGGGGCAGATTAGGGGTTAATAAATATAATATAGGGGTCGGCGATGTTAGGGCAGCAGATTAGGGGTACATAGGGATAACGTAGGTTGCGGCGGTTTACGGAGCGGCAGATTAGGGGTTAAAAAAAATATGCAGGGGTCAGCGATAGCGGGGGCGGCAGATTAGGGGTTTATAAGTGTAAGGCTAGGGGTGTTTAGACTCGGGGTACATGTTAGAGTGTTAGGTGCAGACGTAGGAAGTGTTTCCCCATAGGAAACAATGGGGCTGCGTTAGGAGCTGAACGCTGCTTTTTTGCAGGTGTTAGGTTTTTTTCCAGCTCAAACAGCCCCATTGATTCCTATGGGAGAATCGTGCACGAGCACGTTTTTGAGGCCGGCCGCGTCCGTAAGCAACTCTGGTATCGAGAGTTGCATTTGCGGTAAAAATGCTCTACGCTCCTTTTTTGGAGCCTAACGCAGCATTTGTTTGAACTCTCGATACCAGAGTTAAATTTATGGTGCGGTCAGAAAAAAGCCCGCGGAGCGTTAACAGCCCTTTTACCGCCAAACTCCAAATCTAGGCCTTAGTCTTTGAAGGCCACCTCTTTTTAGAATGCATTTTAACAGTTTTTCACCACTAGAGGGTGTTATTTCATGTATTTCATATAGATAACACTGTGCTTGTGCACGTGAAGTTATCTGGGAGCAGGCACTGATTGGCTAAACTACAAGTCTGTCAAAAGAACTGAAATAAAGGGGCAGTTTGCAGAGGCTTAGATACAAGATAATCACAGAGGTAAAAAGTGTATTAATATAACTGTGTTGGTTATGCAAAACTGGGGAATGGGTAATAAAGAGATTATCTATCTTTTAAAACAATAACAATTCTGGTGTAGACTGTCCCTTTAACTCTGGACCAGGAGCGTTACTGATCCAGATCTGACTTTAAAGGGACATTCCAATCAAAATGTAAATGCACATAGATGAATTACATCTTTGAATAGGAACATATTTGCAATATAAATTGTCAAAAATGCTTCTAGTAAAAGTAAAATCTCTAGTGTTAGCATTTTTCTTTGCACGAGCACGTGAAGCATAATTGAATAGAGCCAGTGGGTGCTTGTATTATTACAAGAAGCACACTACAGTTAGCGTAGGTTGTGATAAGCAGTACCACGACCGCACTAATTTGCGCCCGTATTACAAGTTGAAAGTAAACGGGTGTGCTCAAGCTTAAACATAATTTGTTCTCGTCATATTAAGCGCGACTGAAGAATTAGCGTAAAGTGTAAGGGGTAAAAAAATGTATTTGCACCAAACACAACATAAAAGTGTTACACTCATACAGGGAGTGCAGAATTATTAGGCAAGTTGTATTTTTGAGGATTAATTTTATTATTGAACAACAACTATGTTCTCAATGAACCCAAAAAAACTCATTAATATCAAAGCTGAATAGTTTTGGAAGTAGTTTTTAGTTTGTTTTTAGTTTTAGCTATTTTAGGGGGATATCTGTGTGTGCAGGTGACTATTACTGTGCATAATTATTAGGCAACTTAACAAAAAACAAATATATACCCATTTCAACTATTTATTTTTACCAGTGAAACCAATATAACATCTCAACATTCACAAATATACATTTCTGACATTCAAAAACAAAACAAAAACAAATCGGTGACCAATATAGCAACCTTTCTTTGCAAGGACACTAAAAAGCCTGCCATCCATGGATTCTGTCAGTGTTTTGATCTGTTCACCATCAACATTGCGTGCAGCAGCAACCACAGCCTTCCAGACACTGTTCAGAGAGGTGTACTGTTTTCCCTCCTTGTAAATCTCACATTTGATGATGGACCACAGGTTCTCAATGGGGTTCAGATCAGGTGAACAAGGAGGCCATGTCATTAGATTTTCTTCTTTTATACCCTTTCTTGCCAGCCACGCTGTGGAGTACTTGGACGCGTGTGATGGAGCATTGTCCTGCATGAAAATCATGTTTTTCTTGAAGGATGCAGACTTCTTCCTGTACCACTGCTTGAAGAAGGTGTCTTCCAGAAACTGGCAGTAGGACTGGGAGTTGAGCTTGACTCCATCCTCAACCCGAAAAGGCCCCACAAGCTCATCTTTGATGATACCAGCCCAAACCAGTACTCCACCTCCACCTTGCTGGCGTCTAAGTCGGACTGGAGCTCTCTGCCCTTTACCAATCCAGCCACGGGCCCATCCATCTGGCCCATCAAGACTCACTCTCATTTCATCAGTCCATAAAACCTTAGAAAAATCAGTCTTGAGATATTTCTTGGCCCAGTCTTGACATTTCAGCTTGTGTGTCTTGTTCAGTGGTGGTCGTCTTTTAGCCTTTCTTACCTTGGCCATGTCTCTGAGTATTGCACACCTTGTGCTTTTGGGCACTCCAGTGATGTTGCAGCTCTGAAATATGGCCAAACTGGTGGCAAGTGGCATCTTGGCAGCTGCACGCTTGACTTTTCTAAGTTCATGGGCAGTTATTTTGCGCCTTGGTTTTTCCACACGCTTCTTGCGACCCTGTTGACTATTTTGAATGAAACGCTTGATTGTTCGATGATCACGCTTCAGAAGCTTTGCAATTTTAAGAGTGCTGCATCCCTCTGCAAGATATCTCACTATTTTTGACTTTTCTGAGCCTGTCAAGTCCTTCTTTTGACCCATTTTGCCAAAGGAAAGGAAGTTGCCTAATAATTATGCACACCTGATATAGGGTGTTGATGTCATTAGACCACACCCCTTCTCATTACAGAGATGCACATCACCTAATATGCTTAATTGGTAGTAGGCTTTCGAGCCTATACAGCTTGGAGTAAGACAACATGCATAAAGAGGATGATGTGGTCAAAATACTCATTTGCCTAATAATTCTGCACTCCCTGTATACAGGTAGCCCTCAGTTTACGCCGGGGTTAGGTTCCAGAAGGAATGGTTGTAAATCGAAAACCGTTGTAAACTGAAACCCAGTTTATAATGTAAGTCAGTGGGAAGTGAGGGGTTCCAGGCCCCTCCCAAAATTGTCATAAGTAACACCTAATACATTATTTTAAAAGCTTTGAAATGAAGACTTTAAATGCTAGACAGCATTATAAACCTAATAAAATAATCACACAACCCAGAATATATAATTAAACTAAGTTAAATGAACAAAAACATTTGCTAAACAGCATTATAAACCTAATAAAATAATCACACAACACAGACTTCAATTGCATTTTTCTGCAAACAGTTCTTTATATGCATTCCAATCGGGACTGAGTTATAGACAGGAAGATCTTGTTCCTTTGAAATCTGCTCAATAGCTCAGGTCTGGTTAAACTGATTAATTTCATCTTGCTTGGCTTTGCTGCAACACAAGCGGACAGCTCCACCTACTGGCTATTTTAATAAATGCACTGCTTCTCAATGCTTTTCAATAGAAGTCACATGACTGGAAAAAAAGGTTGTTATTCTGAAACGGTGTAAATTGAACCGTTGTAAAACGAGGGCCACCTGTATACAGTTTCAGATAAAAAAAATATTCATATAAATATTAATAAAAAAAAAGATAAGGGTTAAAATATATATGGTACATTTACCATATTCCTTTTAACCCTTGTTTTTTTTATTTATATGAATATATTTTTTTAGCAGAAACTGTATATATGAGTGTAACACTTTTATGTTTTACATATATGTACATATATATATATATATACACCCATACACACACATATATATATATATATACACCCATACACACACATATATATATATATATACACATACACACACATATATATATATATACACCCATACACACACATATATATATATATACACCCATACACACACATATATATATATATACACCCATACACACACATATATATATATATACACCCATACACACACATATATATATATATACACCCATACACACACATATATATATATATACACCCATACACACACATATATATATATATACACCCATACACACACATATATATATATATACACCCATACACACACATATATATATATATACACCCATACACACACACATATATATATATACACCCATACACACACACATATATATATATATACACCCATACACACACATATATATATATATACACCCATACACACACACATATATATATATATACACCCATACACACACATATATATATATATACACCCATACACACACATATATATATATATACACCCATACACACACATATATATATATATACACCCATACACACACATATATATATATATACACCCATACACACACATATATATATATATACACCCATACACACACATATATATATATATACACCCATACACACACATATATATATATATACACCCATACACACACATATATATATATATACACCCATACACACACATATATATATATATACACCCATACACACATATATATTCATTATAGCCCTTTCCATTACAAGGTGTTTGGCTGGAAAGGACTGTAATGAATATATATATATATATATATATGTGTGTATGGGTGTATATATATGTACAGAAATTTGCGCTTCCACAGGCCAACAGTTTTATTTATATATATATATATATATATATATATATATATATATATATATATATGGGACAAAAAGCGGAAAAAAACAGGCGCTACAAACTATGAGACTAGAGGCAAATAGGGACTAGGGGGCATATTTATCAAGTTTCGAATGGAGCTTGATGCCCCGTGTTTCTGGCGAGCCTGCAGGCTCACAAAGACCGCTGCTCCATCGCCGGAAATCAACCCGATCGAGTACGATCAGGTTGATTGACACCCCCCTGCTGGGGGCGGCGTTGCACCAGCAGCTCTTGTGAGCTGCTGGTGCAATGCTGAATACGGCGAGCGTATTGCTCGCCGTATTCAGCAAGGTCTGGCGGACCTGATCCACACTGTCAGATCAAGTCCGCCAGACCTTGATAAATAGGGGCATAGGTCACAAAAACTTTCCCCAGAACAGTAACCAGAACCGTAAGCTGCTATCCCTTTAAGGGAAAAAGAGAACTGGAGCAAAACTCCAGTAAACACTTTCCCAATGGAAAAAATGGAAATGTAGAGGAACAAAAGGGAAGATAGCGCTGTTTCTGTAGTGTAAAATCTATATGTACAGTGTAAAGAAATAGTAAATATATACTCTTAAAGATAAATGCACCTAATGAAACAGCAGGTATTAACAGCAGTACAAAGACCCATATAGTGACATGTGTGAGCTGGTAACGTGTTTAAATTCAATCCTGATAGATACAGCTGGAATTCAAACTTACAGGATGAGACCTCAATCCTATGAGGTAAGGTACTGGCACTGCAATGGTGCACTCGTATGGAAATCCGCTCCCCTCGCAGAGTGTGACGAGATATTAGAATCGTATATATCGATATATTGATATATTTATTTTTGCGATCTTAAATTATTAACATAGGACAAAAACAGAACAGAAACATTATATAATATAAATATAAGCTAAATAGTTACCTAAAAAACGCTTTTTTTAATAATCAAAACATGGCTGCGTAAATATTTATAGGGATGTACTGTGATAAATAGGGAGTAAATGCTTTTTCCGTCAGGCGAAATTTGTCATTATTACGCGCCAGCTCATCTGCGCAAAGTTACGTCTATTTTTTTGATGAATTCAGGCGCACATGTGCGCTTCTCCGGAGGCGAGCTGGGGCGCAGTTACAGGCGAAGCACATACAGAATTCGCCTAGCCTTTAATAAATCTAGCACTAAATGTAGCTTATTAACCATATGCTTGGCTCTTTTACTCAGGTTATTCATTACCGCTGATTGGAGGGAACGCTTCAATTTATTTTGTCTTAATATATTGGAAAACTGTAAAGGCACTGAGTGATGTAAAGCAGCAGGTTTGTACATCCTGCATATTGTTCAAACTTGAATAATGCAAAGAATTGTAATAATTGCGTGTGATATCAGAAGTCTCTGTATTGTATAGTGCTAATCATGTGCTTTTATAAATAGTTATAAAAAATATTTTACATTCCAGTGTTCTTCAAGAAAATGTTTTTAAATATCTGTCTGTCTATTTATCTATCATCTATCTATCTATCTATCTATCTATCTATCTATCTATCTATATATACAGGTGGCCCTCTGTTTACGCCGGTTCAATTTGCGCCAGTTCAGAATAACAACCTTTTTTTCAGTCATGTGACTGCTATTGAAAAGCATTGAGAAGCATGGCATACATTAAAATAGCCAGTAGGTGGAGCTGTCCGCTTGTATTGCAGCAAAGACATGCAAAGCCAAGCAAGCCAGACATGATCAATGGATCAGCTTTCAAAGGAACAACAGGCAGGCTGAAATTAATCAGTGTATAACCAGACCTGAGCAATGGAGACGTTTATAATGGAACAAGATCTAGCAGCCACTTCCCTTAGCTGCAGACTCAATGCAGAGAACTGTTTGCAGAAAAAATGCAAGTAAAAAAACGTTTTTGTTCATTAAACTTAGTTTGATGATGGTACAGCCTGTTGTGTGATTATTTTGTTTTTGTTCATTAAAGGGACATGAAACCCAATTTTTTTTTCATGATTTAGAAAGAGCATGTAATTTTAAACAACTTTCTAATTTACTTCTATTATCTAATTTGCTTCATTCTCTTGATATCACTTTCTGAAAAGCATATCTAGATATGCTCAGTAGCTGCTGATTGGTTGCTGCACATAGAGGCCTTGTGTGATTGGCTCACACATGTGCATTGCTATGTCTTCAACAAAGGTTATCTAAAGAATTGAGCAAATTAGATAATAGAAGTAAATTGGAAAGTTGTTTACAATTGCATGCCCTATCTGAATCATGAAAGTTTAATTTTGTCTAGACTGTCCCTTTAAACTTAGATTGATGATGATACAGTCTGTGATAATTTTATTAGGTGCGGTTTAGAAAATGTTTTTGTTCATTAAACTTGATGATGATGCAATCTATATTATTAGGTGTATAATGCTGTTTAGCATTTAAAGTCTTCATTTCAAAACTTTAAAAATAATGTATTAGGTGTTACTTATGACAATTTTGCAGGGACGTGCACTCATAGGAGGCAGGGGAGGCAGTGCCTACCCTGCCATATGTGGCCAAAGCTTAATTAAATTTTAATTAAAACAAAAATTCCCCAAAAAATATTTCCCCCCCATGTAATGCTATGGAGAGGCAGGTACAGGAACGCTTCTCTCCATTGCAGTACATGGGTCAAAGGAAAAGCTGTGCTGCAGCGCCACCTGTGATCTGTCAATATATTAGCAGCAAAAATTGGGACCAATAGGAGGCACCCCTCTTAATGCCTCCTAGCAAGTGAAGGATATATAGATTAATCAGAAGGAGGATGCAGTGAGCAGGGTCATGTGACACAACTGGAAGCTGAGGTAACCTAAGAACAGATGACACCAAGCAGACGAGTAAAGTAGTATTCTACATCTCTTGTGATTCACAAATTGTGTTCAGATACAGCTCATTAACAGGGGGACAGTAAGTGAGCATAACCCAATACTGACAGGAAGTCAAAGGGTCAATTCAAATTTAAATCCATAATTTAAAACCTAGAGTTTGAAGTTAAGTGTGCAGTGTCCACATTATTTAAATTAAAGTTTTTGACATTGAATATTGCTAAGCCTCCCTTTTTCATGGTTATTTGATTTAACATATATGTTATGTCTGTTCAGTCAGAGGATGCAGTATCTATTTTTATTTTTCTCTGTGTCTCCATTTATTTAAAGACTGCTGTTAACTTGTAATTCACAAATCAATTGAAAGCTGTTGCATTGTGTTTTTAATATGTGCAGCTTCTATACAAGTTTATATTAATAAAAAGGAGATAATGAGTCATTTAAAAAATATATGTAATTATTGCAGTTAATTAATGCCACTGTAAAGTAACTGGTTAAACGTATAGTCAAAGGGAGACATTTAAAATTAAACTTTCATGATTGAGGTAGAGCATGCTATTTTAATAGACTTTTCTAGTTATTTATATTTTGAGAATTAGCATCAACTGTTACTGGCCCCATGTCAGCAAATCAAATTAGTTTTTGAAAGGAACATGAAAGTCATAATTACATTTCCATCATTCAGATAGAAATTGCACAAAAAAAATAAATAAACTTTCTATTTTACTTTTATTATTATGTACTTCATTCTTTTGGTATCCTTTGGTGTCCTTTGTTGAAGAGCATACCTAAGTGGGATGTGCGTTTCTTGAACACCATATTGCAGCAGCTGTGTTGGCAGTATTGATAACTTGTCCTTTGTGTAAAATTTGTATGGTAAATTATTTCTATTTTTACAATACAGTAGTGAGTAGAGAAGAGATTGTGTATCATTCTAATTGCTTAGTAACTGGCACTGTGCCACAGAATTGTGTGAGTGTCTATGTGAGCAGAGTGTGTGTGGGTGTCAGTGAGCAGAGTATGTGTGCTTTATTCTCCAGGTAATCAATACATTTCTGATGAGCTGGTGCTTTAGTGCAGTGTTTCTCAACAATGGTCCTCAAGTACCCCCAACAGGCCAGGTTTTCATTATAGCTGAATCAGTGCACAGGTGAAGTAATCAGCTGATCAGTAACTCAGTGCTTACTAACTTGCTCTCACCCATCACCTGATTATGTCACCTGTGCACTGGTTCAGCTATCATTTAAACCTGCCCTGTTGGGGGTACTTGCGGTCCTCTGTACATGTGCTTCTCTGGCGTATCATATCTAGTGCCTCACCAGCCTCTGACCTCACTGCACGTCACTGCAATTTTGAGAGGGGCCTGGAACCTAACTCCCTCACTTCCCATTGACTTACATTATAAACTGGGTTTCAATTTACAATGGTTTTGATTTACAACCATTCCTCCTGGAACCTAACCCTGGTGAAAACTGAGAGCTACCTGTATATATACTGTATAAATATATATATATATATATATATATATATATATATATATATATATATATATATATATATATATATATATCTATATAAACAACACTTTCTTCTATGTGAAGAACACTGGAATGTAAAATATTCATAAATACCTTCAGGTTTAGTGCCTCAAATCTTACACAGTGTTGGGTAAGCGCGCGAGCAGTAAGTGTTAGAATTTTTTTTTGAAAGCACACTCAATTAAAGTCTATGGGGAGAAGATAACATGGTCGCAATATTTGAAGTCAATAAGGCACTCAGGGCTGGATTACTGACAGTGATAGACAATAAGGCACTCAGGGCTGGATTACTGACAGTGATAGACAATAAGGCACTCAGGGCTGGATTACTGACAGTGATAGAGCAATAAGGCACTCAGGGCTGGATTACTGACAGTGATAGAGCAATAAGGCCCTCAGGGCTGGATTACTGACAGTGATAGGGCAATAAGGCACTCAGGGCTGGATTACTGACAGTGATAGAGCAATAAGGCACTCAGGGCTGGATTACTGACAGTGATAGAGCAATAAGGCACTCAGGGCTGGATTACTGACAGTGATAGGGCAATAAGGCACTCAGGGCTGGATTACTGACAGTGATAGAGCAATAAGGCACTCAGGGCTGGATTACTGACAGTGATAGGGCAATAAGGCACTCAGGGCTGGATTACTGACAGTGATAGACCAATAAGGCACTCAGGACTGGATTACTGACAGTGATAGAGCAATAACGCACTCAGGGCTGGATTACTGACAGTGATAGAGCAATAAGGCACTCAGGGCTGGATTACTGACAGTGATAGGGCAATAAGGCACTCAGGACTGGATTACTGACAGTGATAGAGCAATAAGGCACTCAGGGCTGGATTACTGACAGTGATAGGGTAATAAGGCACTCAGGGCTGGATTACTGATAGTGATAGAGCAATAAGGCACTCAGGGCTGGATTACTGTCAGTGATAGACCAATAAGGCACTCAGGACTGGATTACTGACAGTGATAGGGCAATAAGGCACTCAGGGCTGGATTACTGACAGTGATAGACAATAAGGCACTCATGGCTGGCTTACTGACAGTGATAGACAATAAGGCACTCAGGGCTAGATTACTGACAGTGATAGAGCAATAAGGCACTCAGGGCTAGATTACTGACAGTGATAGAGCAATAAATCACTCAGGGCTAGATTACTGACAGTTATAGAGCAATAAGGCACTAAGGACTGGATAACTGACAGTGATATACAATAAGGCACTCAGGGCTGGATTACTGACATTGATAGACAATAAGGCACTCAGGTCTGGATAACAGACAGTGATAGAGCAATAAGGCACTCAGGGCTGGATTAGTGACAGTGTTATACAATAAGGCACTCAGGGCTGGATTTCTGACAGTGATAGGGCAATAAGGCACTCAGGGCTGGATTACTGACAGTGATATACAATAAGGCACTCAGGGCTGGATTACTGACAGTGATAGAGCAATAAGGCACTCAGGGCTAGATTACTGACAGTGATATACAATAAGGCACTCAGGGCTAGATTATTGACAGTGATAGAGCAATAAGGCACTCAGGGCTGGATTACTGACAGTGATAGAGCAATAAGGCACTCAGGGCTGGATTACTGACAGAGATAGAGCAATAAGGCACTCAGGGCTGAATTACTGACAGTGATAGAGCAATAAGGCACTCAGGGCTGGATTACTGACATTGATAGAGCAATAAGGTACTCAGGGCTGTATTACTGACAGTGAAAGAGCAATAAGGCACTCAGGGCTGGATTACTGACAGTGATAGAGCAATAAGGCACCCAGGGCTGGATTACTGACAGTGATAGGGCAATAAGGTACTCAGAGCTGGATTACTGACAGTGATAGAGCAATAAGGCACTCAGGGCTGTATTACTGACAGTGATAGAGCAATAAGGCATTCAGGGCTGGATTGCTGACAGTGATAGAGCAATAAGGCACTCAGGGCTGGATTACTGACAGTGATAGGGCAATAAGGCACTCAGGGCTGGATTACTGACAGTGATAGGGCAATAAGGCACTCAGGGCTGGATTACTGACAGTGATAGAGCAATAAGGCACTCAGGGCTGGATTACTGACAGTGATAGAGCAATAAGGCACTCAGGGCTGGATTACTGACAGTGATAGACCAATAAGGCACTCAGGGCTGGATTACTGACAGTGATAGAGCAATAAGGCACTCAGGGCTAGATTACTGACAGTGATAGAGCAATAAGGCACTTAGGGCTAGATTACTGACAGTGATAGAGCAATAAGGCACTCAGGGCTGGATTACTGACAGTGATAGAGCAATAAGGCACTCAGGGCTGGATTACTGACAGTGATAGAGCAATAAGGCACTCAGGGCTGGATTAATGACAGTGATATACAATAAGGCACTCAGGACTGGATTACTGACAGTTATAGAGCAATAAGGCACTCAGGGCTGGATTACTGACAGTGATAGGGCAATAAGGCACTCAGGGCTGGATTACTGACAGTGATAGAGCAATAAGGCACTCAGGGCTGGATTACTGACAGTGATAGACAATAAGGCACTCAGGGCTGGATTACTGACAGTGATAGACAATAAGGCACTCAGGGCTGGATTACTGACCGTGATAGAGCAATAAGGCACTCAGGGCTGGATTATTGACAGTGATAGACCAATAAGGCACTCAGGGCTGGATTACTGACAGTGATAGGGCAATAAGGCACTCAGGGCTGGATTACTGACAGTGATAGGGCAATAAGGCACTCAGGGCTGGATTACTGACAGTGATAGAGCAATAAGGCACTCAGGGCTGGATTACTGACAGTGATAGAGCAATAAGGCACTCAGGGCTGGATTACTGACAGTGATAGACCAATAAGGCACTCAGGGCTGGATTACTGACAGTGATAGAGCAATAAGGCACTCAGGGCTAGATTACTGACAGTGATAGAGCAATAAGGCACTTAGGGCTAGATTACTGACAGTGATAGAGCAATAAGGCACTCAGGGCTGGATTACTGACAGAGATAGAGCAATAAGACACTCAGGGCTGGATTACTGACAGTGATAGAGCAATAAGGCACTCAGGGCTGGATTACTGACATTGATAGAGCAATAAGGTACTCAGGGCTGGATTACTGACAGTGATAGAGCAATAAGGCACTCAGGGCTGGATTACTGACAGTGATAGAGCAATAAGGCACTCAGGGTTGGATTACTGACAGTGAAAGAGCAATAAGGCACTCAGGGCTGGATTTCTGACAGTGATAGGGCAATAAGGTACTCAGAGCTGGATTACTGACAGTGATAGAGCAATAAGGCACTCAGGGCTAGATTACTGACAGTGATAGAGCAATAAGGCATTCAGGGCTGGATTGCTGACAGTGATAGAGCAATAAGGCACTCAGGGCTGGATTACTGACAGTGATAGGGCAATAAGGCACTCAGGGCTGGATTACTGACAGTGATAGAGCAATAAGGCACTCAGGGCTGGATTACTGACAGTGATAGAGCAATAAGGCACTCAGGGTTGGATTACTGACAGTGATAGAGCAATAAGACACTCAGGGCTGGATTACTGACAGTGATAGGGCAATAAGGTACTCAGAGCTGGATTACTGACAGTGATAGAGCAATAAGGCACTCAGGGCTAGATTACTGACAGTGATAGAGCAATAAGGCATTCAGGGCTGGATTGCTGACAGTGATAGAGCAATAAGGCACTCAGGGCTGGATTACTGACAGTGATAGGGCAATAAGGCACTCAGGGCTGGATTACTGACAGTGATAGAGCAATAAGGCACTCAGGGCTGGATTACTGACAGTGATAGAGCAATAAGGCACTCAGGGCTGGATTACTGACAGTGATAGACCAATAAGGCACTCAGGGCTGGATTACTGACAGTGATAGAGCAATAAGGCACTCATGGCTAGATTACTGACAGTGATAGAGCAATAAGGCACTTAGGGCTAGATTACTGACAGTGATAGAGCAATAAGGCACTCAGGGCTGGATTACTGACAGTGATAGAGCAATAAAGCACTCAGGGCTGGGTTACTGACAGTGATAGAGCAAAGAGGCACTCAGGGCTGGATTACTGACAGTGATAGAGCAATAAGGCACTCAGGGCTGGATTACTGACAGTGATAGAGCAATAAGGCACTCATGGCTAGATTACTGACAGTGATAGAGCAATAAGGCACTCATGGCTGGATTACTGACAGTCATAGAGCAATAAGGCACTCAGGGCTGGATTACTGACAGTGATAGAGCAATAAAGCACTCAGGGCTGGGTTACTGACAGTGATAGAGCAAAGAGGCACTCAGGGCTGGATTACTGACAGTGATAGACAATAAGGCACTCAGGGCTGGATTACTGACAGTGATAGAGCAATAAGGCACTCAGGGCTGGATTACTGACAGTGATAGGGCAATAAGGCACTCAGGGCTGGATTACTGACAGTGATATAGCAATAAAGCACTCAGGGTTGGGTTATTGACAGTGATAGAGCAATAAGGCACTCAGGGCTGGGTTACTGACAGTGATAGAGCAATAAGGCACTCAGGGCTGGATTACTGAGAGTGATATACAATAAGGCACTCAGGGCTAGATTACTGACAGTGATAGAGCAATAAGGCACTCAGGACTGGATTACTGACAGTGGTAGAGCAATAAGGCACTCAGGGCTGGATTAATGACAGTGATAGAGCAATAAGGCACTCAGGGCTGGATTACTGACAGTGATAGAGCAATAAGGCACTCAGGGCTGGATTACTGACAGTGATAGGGCAATAAGGCACTCAGGGCTGGATTACTGACAGTGATAGAGCAATAAAGCACTCAGGGCTGGGTTACTGACAGTGATAGACAATAAGGCACTCAGGGCTGGATTACTGACAGTGATAGAGCAATAAAGCACTCAGGGCTGGGTTACTGACAGTGATAGGGCAATAAGGCACTCAGGGCTGGATTACTGACAGTGATAGACAATAAGGCACTCAGGGCTGGATTATTGACAGTGATAGAGCAATAAGGCACTCAGGGCTGGATTACTGACAGTGATAGACCAATAAGGCACTCAGGGCTGGATTACTGACAGTGATAGGGCAATAAGGCACTCAGGGCTGGATTACTGACAGTGATAGGGCAATAAGGCACTCAGGGCTGGATTACTGACAGTGATAGAGCAATAAAGCACTCAGGGCTGGGTTACTGACAGTGATAGACAATAAGGCACTCAGGGCTGGATTACTGACAGTGATAGACAATAAGGCACTCAGGGTTGGATTACTGACAGTGATAGAGCAATAAGGCACTCAGGGCTGGATTATTGACAGTGATAGAGCAATAAGGCACTCAGGGCTGGATTACTGACAGTGATAGAGCAATAAGGCACTCAGGGCTGGATTACTGACAGTGATAGAGCAATAAGGCACTCAGGGCTGGATTAATGACAGTGATATACAATAAGGCACTCAGGACTGGATTACTGACAGTTATAGAGCAATAAGGCACTCAGGGCTGGATTACTGACAGTGATAGGGCAATAAGGCACTCAGGGCTGGATTACTGACAGTGATAGAGCAATAAGGCACTCAGGGCTGGATTACTGACAGTGATAGACAATAAGGCACTCAGGGCTGGATTACTGACAGTGATAGACAATAAGGCACTCAGGGCTGGATTACTGACCGTGATAGAGCAATAAGGCACTCAGGGCTGGATTATTGACAGTGATAGAGCAATAAGGCACTCAGGGCTGGATTACTGACAGTGATAGACAAATAGGCACTCAGGGCTGGATTACTGACAGTGATAGAGCAATAAGGCACTCAAGGCTGGATTACTGTCAGTGATAGAGCAATAAGGCCCTCAGGGCTGGATTACTGACAGTGATAGGGCAATAAGGCACTCAGGGCTGGATTACTGACAGTGATAGAGCAATAAGGCACTCAGGGCTGGATTACTGACAGTGATAGAGCAATAAGGCACTCAGGGCTGGATTACTGACAGTGATAGAGCAATAAGGCACTCAGGGCTGGATTACTGACAGTGATAGAGCAATAAGGCAGTCAGGGCTGGATTACTGACAGTGATAGGGCAATAAGGCACTCAGGGCTGGATTACTGACAGTGATAGAGCAATAAGGCACTCAGGGCTGGATTACTGACAGTGATAGGGCAATAAGGCACTCAAGGCTAGATTACTGACAGTGATAGTGCAATAAGGCACTCAGGGCTGGATTACTGACAGTGATAGACCAATAAGGCACTCAGGACTGGATTACTGACAGTGATAGAGCAATAACGCACTCAGGGCTGGATTACTGACAGTGATAGAGCAATAAGGCACTCAGGGCTGGATTACTGACAGTGATAGGGCAATAAGGCACTCAGGACTGGATTACTGACAGTGATAGACAATAAGGCACTCAGGGCTGGATTACTGACAGTGATAGGGTAATAAGGCACTCAGGGCTGGATTACTGATAGTGATAGAGCAATAAGGCACTCAGGGCTGGATTACTGACAGTGATAGACCAATAAGGCACTCAGGACTGGATTACTGACAGTGATAGGGCAATAAGGCACTCAGGGCTGGATTACTGACAGTGATAGACAATAAGGCACTCATGGCTGGCTTACTGACAGTGATAGACAATAAGGCACTCAGGGCTAGATTACCGACAGTGATAGAGCAATAAGGCACTCAGGGCTAGATTACTGACAGTGATAGAGCAATAAATCACTCAGGGCTAGATTACTGACAGTTATAGAGCAATAAGGCACTAAGGACTGGATAACTGACAGTGATATACAATAAGGCACTCAGGGCTGGATTACTGATATTGATAGACAATAAGGCACTCAGGGCTGGATAACAGACAGTGATAGAGCAATAAGGCACTCAGGGCTGGATTACTGACAGTGTTATACAATAAGGCACTCAGGGCTGGATTACTGACAGTGATAGGGCAATAAGGCACTCAGGGCTGGATTACTGACAGTGATAGACAATAAGGCACTCAGGGCTGGATTATTGACAGTGATAGAGCAATAAGGCACTCAGGGCTGGATTACTGACAGTGATAGACCAATAAGGCACTCAGGGCTGGATTACTGACAGTGATAGGGCAATAAGGCACTCAGGGCTGGATTACTGACAGTGATAGGGCAATAAGGCACTCAGGGCTGGATTACTGACAGTGATAGAGCAATAAAGCACTCAGGGCTGGATTACTGACAGTGATAGACAATAAGGCACTCAGGGCTGGATTACTGACAGTGATAGAGCAATAAGGAACTCAGGGCTGGATTATTGACAGTGATAGAGCAATAAGGCACTCAGGGCTGGATTACTGACAGTGATAGAGCAATAAGGCACTCAGGGCTGGATTACTGACAGTGATAGAGCAATAAGGCACTCAGGGCTGGATTAATGACAGTGATATACAATAAGGCACTCAGGACTGGATTACTGACAGTTATAGAGCAATAAGGCACTCAGGGCTGGATTACTGACAGTGATAGGGCAATAAGGCACTCAGGGCTGGATTACTGACAGTGATAGAGCAATAAGGCACTCAGGGCTGGATTACTGACAGTGATAGACAATAAGGCACTCAGGGCTGGATTACTGACAGTGATAGACAATAAGGCACTCAGGGCTGGATTACTGACCGTGATAGAGCAATAAGGCACTCAGGGCTGGATTATTGACAGTGATAGAGCAATAAGGCACTCAGGGCTGGATTACTGACAGTGATAGACAAATAGGCACTCAGGGCTGGATTACTGACAGTGATAGAGCAATAAGGCACTCAAGGCTGGATTACTGTCAGTGATAGAGCAATAAGGCCCTCAGGGCTGGATTACTGACAGTGATAGGGCAATAAGGCACTCAGGGCTGGATTACTGACAGTGATAGAGCAATAAGGCACTCAGGGCTGGATTACTGACAGTGATAGAGCAATAAGGCACTCAGGTCTGGATTACTGACAGTGATAGACCAATAAGGCACTCAGGGCTGGATTACTGACAGTGATAGAGCAATAAGGCACTCAGGGCTGGATTACTGACAGTGATAGAGCAATAAGGCACTCAGGGCTGGATTACTGACAGTGATAGAGCAATAAGGCACTCAGGGCTGGATTACTGACAGTGATAGGGCAATAAGGCACTCAGGGCTGGATTACTGACAGTGATAGAGCAATAAGGCACTCAGGGCTGGATTACTGACAGTGATAGGGCAATAAGGCACTCAAGGCTGGATTACTGACAGTGATAGTGCAATAAGGCACTCAGGGCTGGATTACTGACAGTGATAGACCAATAAGGCACTCAGGACTGGATTACTGACAGTGATAGAGCAATAACGCACTCAGGGCTGGATTACTGACAGTGATAGAGCAATAAGGCACTCAGGGCTGGATTACTGACAGTGATAGGGCAATAAGGCACTCAGGACTGGATTACTGACAGTGATAGAGCAATAAGGCACTCAGGGCTGGATTACTGACAGTGATAGGGTAATAAGGCACTCAGGGCTGGATTACTGATAGTGATAGAGCAATAAGGCACTCAGGGCTGGATTACTGACAGTGATAGACCAATAAGGCACTCAGGACTGGATTACTGACAGTGATAGGGCAATAAGGCACTCAGGGCTGGATTACTGACAGTGATAGACAATAAGGCACTCATGGCTGGCTTACTGACAGTGATAGACAATAAGGCACTCAGGGCTAGATTACCGACAGTGATAGAGCAATAAGGCACTCAGGGCTAGATTACTGACAGTGATAGAGCAATAAATCACTCAGGGCTAGATTACTGACAGTTATAGAGCAATAAGGCACTAAGGACTGGATAACTGACAGTGATATACAATAAGGCACTCAGGGCTGGATTACTGACATTGATAGACAATAAGGCACTCAGGGCTGGATAACAGACAGTGATAGAGCAATAAGGCACTCAGGGCTGGATTACTGACAGTGTTATACAATAAGGCACTCAGGGCTGGATTACTGACAGTGATAGGGCAATAAGGCACTCAGGGCTGGATTACTGACAGTGATATACAATAAGGCACTCAGGGCTGGATTACTGACAGTGATAGAGCAATAAGGCACTCAGGGCTAGATTACTGACAGTGATATACAATAAGGCACTCAGGGCTAGATTATTGACAGTGATAGAGCAATAAGGCACTCAGGGCTGGATTACTGACAGTGATAGAGCAATAAGGCACTCAGGGTTGGATTACTGACAGAGATAGAGCAATAAGGCACTCAGGGTTGGATTACTGACAGTGATAGAGCAATAAGGCACTCAGTGCTGGATTACTGACATTGATAGAGCAATAAGGTACTCAGGGCTGGATTACTGACAGTGATAGAGCAATAAGGCATTCAGGGCTGGATTACTGACAGTGATAGAGCTATAAGGCACTCAGGGCTGGATTACTGACAGTGATAGAGCTATAAGGCACTCAGGGTTGGATTACTGACAGTGATAGAGCAATAAGGCACTCAGGGCTGGATTTCTGACAGTGATAGAGCAATAAGGCACTCAGGGCTGGATTACTGACAGTGATAGGGCAATAAGGTACTCAGAGCTGGATTACTGACAGTGATAGAGCAATAAGGCACTCAGGGCTGGATTACTGACAGTGATAGAGCAATAAGGAACTCAGGGCTGGATTACTGACAGTGATAGACCAATAAGGCACTCAGGGCTGGATTACTGACAGTGATAGAGCAATAAAGCACTCAGGGCTAGATTACTGACAGTGATATAGCAATAAGGCACTTAGGGCTAGATTACTGACAGTGATAGAGCAATAAGGCACTCAGGGCTGGATTACTGACAGTGATAGAGCAATAAGGCACTCATGGCTGGATTACTGACAGTCATAGAGCAATAAGGCACTCAGGGCTGGATTACTGACAGTGATAGAGCAATAAAGCACTCAGGGCTGGGTTACTGACAGTGATAGAGCAAAGAGGCACTCAGGGCTGGATTACTGACAGTGATAGACAATAAGGCACTCAGGGCTGGATTACTGACAGTGATAGAGCAATAAGGCACTCAGGGCTGGATTACTGACAGTGATAGGACAATAAGGCACTCAGGGCTTGATTACTGACAGTGATATAGCAATAAAGCACTCAGGGTTGGGTTATTGACAGTGATAGAGCAATAAGGCACTCAGGGCTGGGTTACTGACAGTGATAGAGCAATAAGGCACTCAGGGCTGGATTACTGAGAGTGATATACAATAAGGCACTCAGGGCTAGATTACTGACAGTGATAGAGCAATAAGGCACTCAGGGCTGGATTACTGACAGTGGTAGAGCAATAAGGCACTCAGGGCTGGATTAATGACAGTGATAGAGCAATAAGGCACTCAGGGCTGGATTACTGACAGTGATAGAGTAATAAGGCACTCAGGGCTGGATTAATGACAGTGATATACAATAAGGCACTCAGGACTGGATTACTGACAGTGATAGAGCAATAAGGCACTCAGGGCTGGATTACTGACAGTGATAGGGCAATAAGGCACTCAGGGCTGGATTACTGACAGTGATAGAGCAATAAGGCACTCAGGGCTGGTTTACTGACAGTGATAGAGCAATAAAGTACTCTGGGCTGGGTTACTGACAGTGATAGACAATAAGGCACTCAGGGCTGGATTACTGACAGTGATAGACCAATAAGGCACTCAGGGCTAGATTACTGACAGTGTTATGGCAATAAGGCACTCAAGGCTGGATTACTGACAGTGATAGAGCAATAAGGCACTCAGGGCTGGATTACTGACAGTGATAGAGCAATAAGGCACTCTGAGCTGGATTACTGACAGTGGTAGGACAATAATGCATTTAGGGCTGGATTACTGACAGTGATAGGGCAATAAGGTACTCAGGGCTGGATTACTGACAGGGATAGAGCAATAAAGCACTCAGGGCTGGGTTACTGACAGTGATAGAGAAATAAGGCACTCAGGGCTGGATTACTGACAGTGATAGAGCAATAACGCACTTAGGGCTGGATTACTGACAGTGATAGGGCAATAAGGCACTCAGGGCTGGATTACTGACAGTGATAGACAATAAGACACTCAGGGCTGGATTACTGACAGTGATAGGCAATAAGGCACTCAGGGCTGGATTACTGACAGTGATAGAGCAATGAGGCACTCAGGGCTGGATTACTGACAGTGATAGAGCAATAAGGCACTCAGGGCTGGATTACTGACAGTGATAGAGCAATACGGCACTCAGGACTGGATTACTGACAGTGATAGGGCAATAAGGCAGTCAGGGCTGGATTACTGACAGTGATAGAGCAATAAGGCACTCAGGGCTGGATTACTGACAGTGATAGACCAATAAGGCACTCAGGGCTGGATTACTGACAGTGGTAGGGCAATAATGCACTCAGGGCTGGATTACTGACAGTTATAGGGCAATAAGGCACTCAGGGCTGGATTACTGACAGTGATAGAGCAATAAAGCACTCAGGGCTGGGTTACTGACAGTGATAGAGCAATAAGGCACTCAGGGCTGGATTACTGACAGTGATAGAGCAATAAGGCACTTAGGGCTGGATTACTGACAGTGAAAGGGCAATAAGGCACTCAGGGCTGGATTACTGACAGTGATAGACAATAAGGCACTCAGGGCTGGATTACTGACAGTGATAGAGCAATAAAGCACTCAGGGCTGGATTACTGACAGTGAGAGAGCAATAAGGCACTTAGGGCTGGATTACTGACAGTGATAGAGCAATAAGGCACTCAGGGCTGGATTACTGACAGTGATAGAGCAATAAGGCACTCAGGGCTGGATTACTGACAGTGGTAGGGCAATAATGCATTTAGGGCTGGATTACTGACAGTTATAGGGCAATAAGGCACTCAGGGCTGGATTACTGACAGTGATAGAGCAATAAAGCACTCAGGGCTGGGTTACTGAAAGTGATAGAGCAATAAGGCACTCAGGGCTGGATTACTGACAGTGATAGAGCAATAAGGCACTTAGGGCTGGATTACTGACAGTGATAGGGCAATAAGGCACTCAGGGCTGGATTACTGACAGTGATAGACAATAAGGCACTCAGGGCTGGATTACTGAAAGTGATAGAGCAATAAGGCAATCAGGGCTGGACTACTGACAGTGATAGAGCAATAAGGCACTCAGGGCTGGATTACTGACAGTGATAGAGCAATAAGGCACTCAGGACTGGATTACTGACAGTGATAGGGCAATAAGGCACTCAGGGCTGGATTACTGACAGTGATAGGCCAATAAGGCACTCAGGGCTGGATTACTGAGAGTGATATACAATAAGGCACTCAGGGCTAGATTACTGACAGTGATAGAGCAATAAGGCACTCAGGGCTGGATTACTGACAGTGGTAGAGCAATAAGGCACTCAGGGCTGGATTAATGACAGTGATAGAGCAATAAGGCACTCAGGGCTGGATTACTGACAGTGATAGAGCAATAAGGCACTCAGGGCTGGATTAATGACAGTGATATACAATAAGGCACTCAGGACTGGATTACTGACAGTGATAGAGCAATAAGGCACTCAGGGCTGGATTACTGACAGTGATAGGGCGATAAGGCACTCAGGGCTGGATTACTGACAGTGATAGAGCAATAATGCACTCAGGGCTGGTTTACTGACAGTGATAGAGCAATAAAGTACTCAGGGCTGGGTTACTGACAGTGATAGACCAATAAGGCACTCAGGGCTAGATTACTGACAGTGTTAGGGCAAAAAGGCACTCAAGGCTGGATTACTGACAGTGATAGAGCAATAAGGCACTCAGGCCTGGATTACTGACAGTGATAGAGCAATAAGGCACTCAGGGCTGGATTACTGACAGTGATAGAGCAATAAGGCACTCTGGGCTGGATTACTGACAGTGGTAGGACAATAATGCATTTAGGGCTGGATTACTGACAGTGATAGGGCAATAAGGTACTCAGGGCTGGATTACTGACAGGGATAGAGCAATAAAGCACTCAGGGCTGGGTTACTGACAGTGATAGAGCAATAAGGCACTCAGGGCTGGATTACTGACAGTGATAGAGCAATAACGCACTTAGGGCTGGATTACTGACAGTGATAGGGCAATAAGGCACTCAGGGCTGGATTACTGACAGTGATAGACAATAAGACACTCAGGGCTGGATTACTGACAGTGATAGGCAATAAGGCACTCAGGGCTGGATTACTGACAGTGATAGAGCAATGAAGCACTCAGGGCTGGATTACTGACAGTGATAGAGCAATAAGGCACTCAGGGCTGGATTACTGACAGTGATAGAGCAATACGGCACTCAGGACTGGATTACTGACAGTGATAGGGCAATAAGGCAGTCAGGGCTGGATTACTGACAGTGATAGAGCAATAAGGCACTCAGGGCTGGATTACTGACAGTGATAGAGCAATAAGGCACTCAGGGCTGGATTACTGACAGTGGTAGGGCAATAATGCACTTAGGGCTGGATTACTGACAGTTATAGGGCAATAAGGCACTCAGGGCTGGATTACTGACAGTGATAGAGCAATAAAGCACTCAGGGCTGGGTTACTGACAGTGATAGAGCAATAAGGCACTCAGGGCTGGATTACTGACACTGATAGAGCAATAAGGCACTTAGGGCTGGATTACTGACAGTGATAGGGCAATAAGGCACTCAGGGCTGGATTACTGACAGTGATAGACAATAAGGCACTCAGGGCTGGATTACTGACAGTGATAGAGCAATAAAGCACTCAGGGCTGGATTACTGACAGTGATAGAGCAATACGGCACTCAGGACTGGATTACTGACAGTGATAGGGCAAAAAGGCAATCAGGGCTGGATTACTGACAGTGATAGGGCAATAAGGCACTCAGGGCTGGATTACTGACAGTGGTAGAGCAATAAGGCACTCAGGGCTGGATTAGTGACAGTGATAGAGCAATAAGGCACTCAGGGCTGGATTACTGACAGTGATAGAGCAATAAGGCACTCAGGGCTGGATTAATGACAGTGATATACAATAAGGCACTCAGGACTGGATTACTGACAGTGATAGAGCAATAAGGCACTCAGGGCTGGATTACTGACAGTGATAGGGCGATAAGGCACTCAGGGCTGGATTACTGACAGTGATAGAGCAATAAGGCACTCAGGGCTGGTTTACTGACAGTGATAGAGCAATAAAGTACTCAGGGCTGGGTTACTGACAGTGATAGACCAATAAGGCACTCAGGGCTAGATTACTGACAGTGTTAGGGCAAAAAGGCACTCAAGGCTGGATTACTGACAGTGATAGAGCAATAAGGCACTCAGGCCTGGATTACTGACAGTGATAGAGCAATAAGGCACTCAGGGCTGGATTACTGACAGTGATAGAGCAATAAGGCACTCTGGGCTGGATTACTGACAGTGGTAGGACAATAATGCATTTAGGGCTGGATTACTGACAGTGATAGGGCAATAAGGTACTCAGGGCTGGATTACTGACAGGGATAGAGCAATAAAGCACTCAGGGCTGGGTTACTGACAGTGATAGAGCAATAAGGCACTCAGGGCTGGATTACTGACAGTGATAGAGCAATAACGCATTTAGGGCTGGATTACTGACAGTGATAGGGCAATAAGGCACTCAGGGCTGGATTACTGACAGTGATAGACAATAAAACACTCAGGGCTGGATTACTGACAGTGATAGGCAATAAGGCACTCAGGGCTGGATTACTGACAGTGATAGAGCAATGAAGCACTCAGGGCTGGATTACTGACAGTGATAGAGCAATAAGGCACTCAGGGCTGGATTACTGACAGTGATAGAGCAATACGGCACTCAGGACTGGATTACTGACAGTGATAGGGCAATAAGGCAGTCAGGGCTGGATTACTGACAGTGATAGAGCAATAAGGCACTCAGGGCTGGATTACTGACAGTGATAGAGCAATAAGGCACTCAGGGCTGGATTACTGACAGTGGTAGGGCAATAATGCACTTAGGGCTGGATTACTGACAGTTATAGGGCAATAAGGCACTCAGGGCTGGATTACTGACAGTGATAGAGCAATAAAGCACTCAGGGCTGGGTTACTGACAGTGATAGAGCAATAAGGCACTCAGGGCTGGATTACTGACACTGATAGAGCAATAAGGCACTTAGGGCTGGATTACTGACAGTGATAGGGCAATAAGGCACTCAGGGCTGGATTACTGACAGTGATAGACAATAAGGCACTCAGGGCTGGATTACTGACAGTGATAGAGCAATAAAGCACTCAGGGCTGGATTACTGAAAGTGATAGAGCTATACGGCACTCAGGACTGGATTACTGACAGTGATAGGGCAATAAGGCAATCAGGGCTGGATTACTGACAGTGATAGAGCAATAAGGCACTCAGGGCTGGATTACTGACAGTGATAGAGCAATAAGGCACTCAGGGCTGGATTACTGACAGTGGTAGGGCAATAATGCATTTAGGGCTGGATTACTGACAGTTATAGGGCAATAAGGCACTCAGGGCTGGATTACTGACAGTGATAGAGCAATAAAGCACTCAGGGCTGGGTTACTGACAGTGATAGAGCAATAAGGCACTCAGGGCTGGATTACTGACAGTGATAGAGCAATAAGGCACTTAGGGCTGGATTACTGACAGTGATAGGGCAATAAGGCACTCAGGGCTGGATTACTGACAGTGATAGACAATAAGGCACTCAGGGCTGGATTACTGACAGTGATAGAGCAATAAGGCACCCAGGGCTGGATTACTGACAGTGATAGAGCAATAAGGCACTCAGGGCTGGATTACTGACAGTGATAGACAATAAGGCACTCAGGGCTGGATTACTGACAGTAATAGAGCAATAAGGCACTCAGGGCTGGATTACTGACAGTGATAGGGCAATAAGGCACTCAGGGCTGGGTTACTGACAGTGATAGAGCAATAAGGCACTCAGGGCTGGATTACTGACAGTGATATAGCAATAAGGCACTCAGGGCTGGATTACTGACAGTGATAGAGCAATAACGCACTCAGGGCTGGATTACTGACAGTGATAGAACAATAAGGCACTCAGGGCTGGATTACTGACAGTGATAGAGCAATAAAGCACTCAGGGCTGGGTTACTGACAGTGATAGAGCAATAAGGCACTCAAGACTGGGTTAATGACAGTGATAGACAATAAGGCACTCAGGACTGGATTACTGACAGAGATAGAGCAATAAAGCACTCAGGGCTGGATTACTGACAGTGATAGGGCAATAAGGCACTCAGGGCTATATTACTGACAGTGATAGAGCAATAAGGCACTCAGGGCTAGATTACTGATAGTGATAGAGCAATAATGCAGTCAGGGCTGGATTACTGAAAGTGATAGGGCAATAAGGCAGTCAAGGCTGGATTACTGACAGTGATAGAGCAATAAGGCACTCAGGGCTGGATTACTGACAGTGATAGAGGAATAAAGCACTCAGGGCTGGATTACTGACAGTGATAGGGCAATAAGGCACTCAGGGCTGGATTAATGACAGTGATAGAGCAATAAGGCACTCAGGGCTGGATTACTGATAGTGATAGAGCAATAAGGCACTCAGGGCTAGATTACTGATAGTGATAGAGCAATAAGGCAGTCAGGGCTGGATTACTGACAGTGATAGGGCAATAAGGCAGTCAGGGCTGGATTACTGACAGTGATAGAGCAATAAGGCACTCAGGGCTGGATTACTGACAGTGATACAGGAATAAAGCACTCAGGGCTGGATTACTGACAGTGATAGGGCAATAAGGCACTCAGGGCTGGATTACTGACAGTGATAGAACAATAAGGCACTCAGGGCTGGATTACTGACAGTGATAGAGCAATAAGGCACTCAGGGCTGGATTACTGACAGTGGTAGGTCAATAATGCTTTTAGGGCTGGGTTACTGACAGTGATAGGGCAATAAGGCACTCAGGGCTGGATTACTGACAGTGATAGAGCAATAAGGCACTCAGGGCTGGATTACTGACAGTGATAGAGCAATAAGGCACTCAGGGCTGGATTACTGACAGTGATAGGGCAATAAGGCACTCAGGGCTGGATTACTGACAGTGATAGAGCAATAAGGTACTCATGGCTGGATTACTGACAGTGATAGAGCAATAACGCACTCAGGGCTGGATTACTGACAGTGATAGAACAATAAGGCACTCAGGGCTGGATTACTGACAGTGATAGAGCAATAAAGCACTCAGGGCTGGGTTACTGACAGTGATAGAGCAATAAGGCACTCAAGGCTGGGTTACTGACAGTGATAGACAATAAGGCACTCAGGGCTGGATTACTGACAGAGATAGAGCAATAAAGCACTCAGGGCTGGATTACTGACAGTGATAGGGCAATAAGGCAATCAGGGCTGGATTACTGACAGTGATAGAGCAATAAGGCACTCAGGGCTAGATTACTGATAGTGATAGAGCAATAAGGCAGTCAGGGCTGGATTACTGACAGTGATAGGGCAATAAGGCAGTCAGGGCTGGATTACTGACAGTGATAGACAATAAGGCACTCAGGGCTGGATTACTGACAGTGATAGAGGAATAAAGCACTCAGGGCTGGATTACTGACAGTGATAGGGCAATAAGGCACTCAGGGCTGGATTACTGACAGTGATAGAGCAATAAGGCACTCAGGGCTAGATTACTGATAGTGATAGAGCAATAGGGCACTCAGGGCTAGATTACTGATAGTGATAGAGCAATAAGGCACTCAGGGCTGGATTACTGACAGTGATAGGGCAATAAGGCAGTCAGGGCTGGATTACTGACAGTGATAGATCAATTAGGCACTCAGGGCTGGATTACTGACAGTGATAGAGCAATAAGGCACTCAGGGCTGGATTACTGACAGTGATAGAGCAATAACGCACTCAGGGCTGGATTACTGACAGTGATAGAACAATAAGGCACTCAGGGCTGGATTACTGACAGTGATAGAGCAATAAAGCACTCAGGGCTGGGTTACTGACAGTGATAGAGCAATAAGGCACTCAAGACTGGGTTAATGACAGTGATAGACAATAAGGCACTCAGGACTGGATTACTGACAGAGATAGAGCAATAAAGCACTCAGGGCTGGATTACTGACAGTGATAGGGCAATAAGGCACTCAGGGCTATATTACTGACAGTGATAGAGCAATAAGGCACTCAGGGCTAGATTACTGATAGTGATAGAGCAATAATGCAGTCAGGGCTGGATTACTGAAAGTGATAGGGCAATAAGGCAGTCAAGGCTGGATTACTGACAGTGATAGAGCAATAAGGCACTCAGGGCTGGATTACTGACAGTGATAGAGGAATAAAGCACTCAGGGCTGGATTACTGACAGTGATAGGGCAATAAAGCACTCAGGGCTGGATTAATGACAGTGATAGAGCAATAAGGCACTCAGGACTGGATTACTGACAGAGATAGAGCAATAAAGCACTCAGGGCTGGATTACTGACAGTGATAGAGGAATAAAGCACTCAGGGCTGGATTACTGACAGTGATAGGGCAATAAGGCACTCAAGACTGGGTTAATGACAGTGATAGACAATAAGGCACTCAGGACTGGATTACTGACAGAGATAGAGCAATAAAGCACTCAGGGCTGGATTACTGACAGTGATAGGGCAATAAGGCACTCAGGGCTATATTACTGACAGTGATAGAGCAATAAGGCACTCAGGGCTAGATTACTGATAGTGATAGAGCAATAATGCAGTCAGGGCTGGATTACTGAAAGTGATAGGGCAATAAGGCAGTCAAGGCTGGATTACTGACAGTGATAGAGCAATAAGGCACTCAGGGCTGGATTACTGACAGTGATAGAGGAATAAAGCACTCAGGGCTGGATTACTGACAGTGATAGGGCAATAAGGCACTCAGGGCTGGATTAATGACAGTGATAGAGCAATAAGGCACTCAGGGCTGGATTACTGATAGTGATAGAGCAATAAGGCACTCAGTGCTAGATTACTGATAGTGATAGAGCAATAAGGCAGTCAGGGCTGGATTACTGACAGTGATAGGGCAATAAGGCAGTCAGGGCTGGATTACTGACAGTGATAGAGCAATAAGGCACTCAGGGCTGGATTACTGACAGTGATACAGGAATAAAGCACTCAGGGCTGGATTACTGACAGTGATAGGGCAATAAGGCACTCAGGGCTGGATTACTGACAGTGATAGAACAATAAGGCACTCAGGGCTGGATTACTGACAGTGGTAGAGCAATAAGGCACTCAGGGCTGGATTACTGACAGTGGTAGGTCAATAATGCTTTTAGGGCTGGGTTACTGACAGTGATGGGGCAATAAGGCACTCAGGGCTGGATTACTGACAGTGATAGAGCAATAAGGCACTCAGGGCTGGATTACTGACAGTGATAGAGCAATAAGGCACTCAGGGCTGGATTACTGACAGTGATAGGGCAATAAGGCACTCAGGGATGGATTACTGACAGTGATAGAGCAATAAGGTACTCAGGGCTGGATTACTGACAGTGATAGAGCAATAACGCACTCAGGGCTGGATTACTGACAGTGATAGAACAATAAGGCACTCAGGGCTGGATTACTGACAGTGATAGAGCAATAAAGCACTCAGGGCTGGGTTACTGACAGTGATAGAGCAATAAGGCACTCAAGGCTGGGTTACTGACAGTGATAGACAATAAGGCACTCAGGGCTGGATTACTGACAGAGATAGAGCAATAAAGCACTCAGGGCTGGATTACTGACAGTGATAGGGCAATAAGGCAATCAGGGCTGGATTACTGACAGTGATAGAGCAATAAGGCACTCAGGGCTAGATTACTGATAGTGATAGAGCAATAAGGCAGTCAGGGCTGGATTACTGACAGTGATAGGGCAATAAGGCAGTCAGGGCTGGATTACTGACAGTGATAGACAATAAGGCACTCAGGGCTGGATTACTGACAGTGATAGAGGAATAAAGCACTCAGGGCTGGATTACTGACAGTGATAGGGCAATAAGGCACTCAGGGCTGGATTACTGACAGTGATAGAGCAATAAGGCACTCAGGGCTAGATTACTGATAGTGATAGAGCAATAGGGCACTCAGGGCTAGATTACTGATAGTGATAGAGCAATAAGGCACTCAGGGCTGGATTACTGACAGTGATAGGGCAATAAGGCAGTCAGGGCTGGATTACTGACAGTGATAGATCAATTAGGCACTCAGGGCTGGATTACTGACAGTGATAGAGCAATAAGGCACTCAGGGCTGGATTACTGACAGTGATAGGGCAATAAGGCACTCATGGCTGGATTACTGACAGTGATAGAGCAATAAGGCACTCAGGGCTGGATTACTGACTGTGATAGACAATAAGGCACTCAGGGCTGGGTTACTGACAGTGATAGACAATAAGGCACTCAGGGCTGGATTACTGACAGTGATAGAGCAATAAGGCACTCATGGCTGGATTACTGACAGTGATAGAGCAATAAGGCACTCAGGGCTGGATTACTGACAGTGATAGGGAAATAAGGCACTCAGGGCTGGATTATTGACAGTGATAGAGCAATAAGGCACTCAGGGCTGGATTATTGACAATGATAGAGCAATAAGGCACTCAGGGCTGGGTTACTGACAGTGATAGAGCAATAAGGCACCCAGGGCTGGATTATTGACAATGATAGAGCAATAAGGCACTCAGGGCTGGATTATTGACAGTGATAGGGCAATAAGGCACTCAGGGCTGGGTTACTGACAGTGATAGACAATAAGGAACTCAGGGCTGGATTACTGACAGTGATAGTACAATAAGGCACTCAGGGATGGATTACTGACAGTGATAGACCAATAAGGCACTTAGGGCTGGATTACTGACAGTGATAGGGCAATAAGGCACTCAGGGCTGGATTACTGACAGTGATAGACCAATAAGGCACTTAGGGCTGGATTACTGACAGTGATAGAGCAATAAGGCACTCATGGCTGGATTACTGACAGTGATAGAGCAATAAGGCACTCAGGGCTGTATTACTGACAGTGATATACAATAAGGCACTCAGGGCTGTATTACTGACAGTGATAGAGCAATAAGGCACTCAGGGCTGTATTACTGACAGTGATAGAGCAATAAGGCACTCAGGGCTGGATTACTGACAGTGATAGGGCAATAAGGCACTCAGGGCTAGATTACTTACAGTGATATTCAATAAGGCACTCAGGGCTGGATTACTGACAGTGATAGGGCAATAAGGCACTCAGGGCTGGATTACTGACAGTGATAGAGCAATAAGGCACTCAGGGCTGGATTACTGACAGTGATAGAGCAATAAGGCACTCAGGGCTGGATTACTGACAGTGATAGAGCAATAAGGTACTCAGGGCTGGATTACTGACAGTAATAGAGCAATAAGGCACTCAGGGCTGGATTACTGACAGTGATAGGGCAATAAGCCACTCAGGGCTGGGTTACTGACAGTGATAGAGCAATAAGGCACTCAGGGCTGGATTACTGACAGTGATAGAGCAATAAGGCACTCAGGGCTGGATTACTGACAGTGATAGAGCAATAACGCACTCAGGGCTGGATTACTGACAGTGATAGAACAATAAGGCACTCAGGGCTGGATTACTGACAGTGATAGAGCAATAAAGCACTCAGGGCTGGGTTACTGACAGTGATAGAGCAATAAGGCACTCAAGGCTGGGTTACTGACAGTGATAGACAATAAGGCACTCAGGGCTAGATTACTGATAGTGATAGAGCAATAAGGCAGTCAGGGCTGGATTACTGAAAGTGATAGAGCAATAAGGCAGTCAAGGCTGGATTACTGACAGTGATAGAGCAATAAGGCACTCAGGGCTGGATTACTGACAGTGATAGAGGAATAAAGCACTCAGGGCTGGATTACTGACAGTGATAGGGCAATAAGACACTCAGGGCTGGATTACTGACAGTGATAGAGCAATAAGGCACTCAGGGCTGGATTACTGATAGTGATAGAGCAATAAGGCACTCAGGGCTAGATTACTGATAGTGATAGAGCAATAAGGCAGTCAGGGCTGGATTACTGACAGTGATAGGGCAATAAGGCAGTCAGGGCTGGATTACTGACAGTGATAGAGCAATAAGGCACTCAGGGCTGGATTACTGACAGTGATAGAGGAATAAAGCACTCAGGGCTGGATTACTGACAGTGATAGGGCAATAAGGCACTCAGGGCTGGATTTCTGACAGTGATAGAGCAATAAGGCACTCAGGGCTGGATTACTGACAGTGCTAGGGCAATAAGGCACTCAGGGCTGGATTACTGACAGTGGTAGGGCAATAATGCTTTTAGGGCTGGGTTACTGACAGTGATAGGGCAATAAGGCAGTCAGGGCTGGATTACTGACAGTGATAGAGCAATAAGGCACTCAGGGCTGGATTACTGACAGTGATAGAGCAATAAGGCACTCAGGGCTGGATTACTGACAGTGATAGAGCAATAAGGCACTCAGGGCTGGATTACTGACAGTGATAGAGCAATAAGGTACTCAGGGCTGGATTACTGACAGTAATAGAGCAATAAGGCACTCAGGGCTGGATTACTGACAGTGATAGGGCAATAAGGCACTCAGGGCTGGGTTACTGACAGTGATAGAGCAATAAGGCACTCAGGGCTGGATTACTGACAGTGATAGAGCAATAAAGCACTCAGGGCTGGATTACTGACAGTGATAGAGCAATAACGCACTCAGGGCTGGATTACTGACAGTGATAGAACAATAAGGCACTCAGGGCTGGATTACTGACAGTGATAGAGCAATAAAGCACTCAGGGCTGGGTTACTGACAGTGATAGAGCAATAAGGCACTCAAGGCTGGGTTACTGACAGTGATAGACAATAAGGCACTCAGGGCTGGATTACTGACAGAGATAGAGCAATAAAGCACTCAGGGCTGAATAACTGACAGTGATAGGGCAATAAGGCACTCAGGGCTATATTACTGACAGTGATAGAGCAATAAGGTACTCAGGGCTAGATTACTGATAGTGATAGAGCAATAAGGCAGTCAGGGCTGGATTACTGAAAGTGATAGGGCAATAAGGCAGTCAAGGCTGGATTACTGACAGTGATAGAGCAATAAGGCACTCAGGGCTGGATTACTGACAGTGATAGAGGAATAAAGCACTCAGGGCTGGATTACTGACAGTGATAGGGCAATAAGGCACTCAGGGCTGGATTACTGACAGTGATAGAGCAATAAGGCACTCAGGGCTGGATTACTGATAGTGATAGAGCAATAAGGCACTCAGGGCTAGATTACTGTTAGTGATAGAGCAATAAGGCAGTCAGGGCTGGATTACTGACAGTGATAGGGCAATAAGGCAGTCAGGGCTGGATTACTGACAGTGATAGAGCAATAAGGCACTTAGGGCTGGATTACTGACAGTGATAGAGGAATAAAGCACTCAGGGCTGGATTACTGACAGTGATAGGGCAATAAGGCACTCAGGGCTGGATTACTGACAGTGATAGAACAATAAAGCACTCAGGGCTGGATTACTGACAGTGGTAGAGCAATAAGGCACTCAGGGCTGGATTACTGACAGTGGTAGGGCAATAATGCTTTTAGGGCTGGGTTACTGACAGTGATAGGGCAATAAGGCAGTCAGGGATGGATTACTGACAGTGATAGAGCAATAAGGCACTCAGGGCTGGATTACTGACAGTGATAGAGCAATAAGGCACTCAGGGCTGGATTACTGACAGTGATAGGGCAATAAGGCAGTCAGGGCTGGATTACTGACAGTGATAGAGCAATAAGGCACTCAGGGCTGGATTACTGACAGTGATAGGGCAATAAGGCACTCAGGGCTGGATTACTGACAGTGATAGAGCAAAAAGGTACTCAGGGCTGGATTACTGACAGTGATAGAGCAATAAGGCACTCAGGGCTGGATTACTGACAGTGATAGGGCAATAAGGCACTCAGGGCTAGATTACTGACAGTGATATACAATAAGGCACTCAGGGCTGGATTACTGACAGTGATAGAGCAATAAGGCACTCAGGGCTGGGTTACTGACAGTGATATACAATAAGGCACTCAGGGCTGGATTACTGACAGTGATAGAGCAATAAGGCACTCAGGGCTGGATTACTGACAGTAATAGAGCAATAAGGCACTCAGGGCTGGATTACTGACAGTGATAGGGCAATAAAGCACTCAGGGCTGGATTACTGACAGTGATAGGGCAATAAGGCACTCAGGGCTGGATTTCTGACAGTGATAGAGCAATAAGGCACTCAGGGCTGGATTACTGACAGTGCTAGGGCAATAAGGCACTCAGGGCTGGATTACTGACAGTGGTAGGGCAATAATGCTTTTAGGGCTGGGTTACTGACAGTGATAGGGCAATAAGGCAGTCAGGGCTGGATTACTGACAGTGATAGAGCAATAAGGCACTCAGGGCTGGATTACTGACAGTGATAGAGCAATAAGGCACTCAGGGCTGGATTACTGACAGTGATAGAGCAATAAGGCACTCAGGGCTGGATTACTGACAGTGATAGAGCAATAAGGTACTCAGGGCTGGATTACTGACAGTAATAGAGCAATAAGGCACTCAGGGCTGGATTACTGACAGTGATAGGGCAATAAGGCACTCAGGGCTGGGTTACTGACAGTGATAGAGCAATAAGGCACTCAGGGCTGGATTACTGACAGTGATAGAGCAATAAAGCACTCAGGGCTGGATTACTGACAGTGATAGAGCAATAACGCACTCAGGGCTGGATTACTGACAGTGATAGAACAATAAGGCACTCAGGGCTGGATTACTGACAGTGATAGAGCAATAAAGCACTCAGGGCTGGGTTACTGACAGTGATAGAGCAATAAGGCACTCAAGGCTGGGTTACTGACAGTGATAGACAATAAGGCACTCAGGGCTGGATTACTGACAGAGATAGAGCAATAAAGCACTCAGGGCTGAATAACTGACAGTGATAGGGCAATAAGGCACTCAGGGCTATATTACTGACAGTGATAGAGCAATAAGGTACTCAGGGCTAGATTACTGATAGTGATAGAGCAATAAGGCAGTCAGGGCTGGATTACTGAAAGTGATAGGGCAATAAGGCAGTCAAGGCTGGATTACTGACAGTGATAGAGCAATAAGGCACTCAGGGCTGGATTACTGACAGTGATAGAGGAATAAAGCACTCAGGGCTGGATTACTGACAGTGATAGGGCAATAAGGCACTCAGGGCTGGATTACTGACAGTGATAGAGCAATAAGGCACTCAGGGCTGGATTACTGATAGTGATAGAGCAATAAGGCACTCAGGGCTAGATTACTGTTAGTGATAGAGCAATAAGGCAGTCAGGGCTGGATTACTGACAGTGATAGGGCAATAAGGCAGTCAGGGCTGGATTACTGACAGTGATAGAGCAATAAGGCACTTAGGGCTGGATTACTGACAGTGATAGAGGAATAAAGCACTCAGGGCTGGATTACTGACAGTGATAGGGCAATAAGGCACTCAGGGCTGGATTACTGACAGTGATAGAACAATAAAGCACTCAGGGCTGGATTACTGACAGTGGTAGAGCAATAAGGCACTCAGGGCTGGATTACTGACAGTGGTAGGGCAATAATGCTTTTAGGGCTGGGTTACTGACAGTGATAGGGCAATAAGGCAGTCAGGGATGGATTACTGACAGTGATAGAGCAATAAGGCACTCAGGGCTGGATTACTGACAGTGATAGAGCAATAAGGCACTCAGGGCTGGATTACTGACAGTGATAGGGCAATAAGGCAGTCAGGGCTGGATTACTGACAGTGATAGAGCAATAAGGCACTCAGGGCTGGATTACTGACAGTGATAGGGCAATAAGGCACTCAGGGCTGGATTACTGACAGTGATAGAGCAAAAAGGTACTCAGGGCTGGATTACTGACAGTGATAGAGCAATAAGGCACTCAGGGCTGGATTACTGACAGTGATAGGGCAATAAGGCACTCAGGGCTAGATTACTGACAGTGATATACAATAAGGCACTCAGGGCTGGATTACTGACAGTGATAGAGCAATAAGGCACTCAGGGCTATATTACTGACAGTGATATACAATAAGGCACTCAGGGCTGGATTACTGACAGTGATAGAGCAATAAGGCACTCAGGGCTGTATTACTGACAGTGATAGAGCAATAAGGCACTCAGGGCTGGATTACTGACAGTGATAGGGCAATAAGGCACTCAGGGCTAGATTACTGACAGTGATATATAATAAGGCACTCAGGGCTGGATTACTGACAGTGATAGGGCAATAAGGCACTCAGGGCTGGATTACTGACAGTGATAGAGCAATAAGGCACTCAGGGCTGGATTACTGACAGTGATAGAGCAATAAGGCACTCAGGGCTGGATTACAGACAGTGATAGAGCAATAAGGCACTCAGGGCTGGATTACTGACAGTAATAGAGCAATAAGGCACTCAGGGCTGGATTACTGACAGTGATAGGGCAATAAGGCACTCAGGGCTGGGTTACTGACAGTGATAGAGCAATAAGGCACTCAGGGCTGGATTACTGACAGTGATAGAGCAATAAGGCACTCAGGGCTGGATTACTGACAGTGATAGAGCAATAACGCACTCAGGGCTGGATTACTGACAGTGATAGAACAATAAGGCACTCAGGGCTGGATTACTGACAGTGATAGAGCAATAAAGCACTCAGGGCTGGGTTACTGACAGTGATAGAGCAATAAAGCACTCAAGGCTGGGTTACTGACAGTGATAGACAATAAGGCACTCAGGGCTGGATTACTGACAGAGATAGAGCAATAAAGCACTCAGGGCTGGATTACTGACAGTGATAGGGCAATAAGGCACTCAGGGCTGGATTACTGACAGTGATAGAGCAATAAGGCACTCAGGGCTAGATTACTGATAGTGATAGAGCAATAAGGCAGTCAGGGCTGGATTACTGACAGTGATAGGGCAATAAGGCAGTCAGGGCTGGATTACTGACAGTGATAGAGCAATAAGGCACTCAGGGCTGGATTACTGACAGTGATAGAGGAATAAAGCACTCAGGGCTGGATTACTGACAGTGATAGGGCAATAAGGCACTCAGGGCTGGATTACTGACAGTGATAGAGCAATAAGGCACTCAGGGCTGGATTACTGATAGTGATAGAGCAATAAGGCACTCAGGGCTAGATTACTGATAGTGATAGAGCAATAAGGCACTCAGGGCTGGATTACTGACAGTGATAGGGCAATAAGGCAGTCAGGGCTGGATTACTGACAGTGATAGAGCAATTAGGCACTCAGGGCTGGATTACTGACAGTGATAGAGCAATAAGGCACTCAGGGCTGGATTACTGACAGTGATAGGGCAATAAGGCACTCATGGCTGGATTACTGACAGTGATAGAGCAATAAGGCACTCAGGGCTGGAATACTGACAGAGATAGAGCAATAAGGCACTCAGGGCTGGATTTCTGACAGAGATAGAGCAATAAGGCATTCAGGGCTGGATTACTGACAGTGATAGACAATAAGGCACTTAGGGCTGGGTTACTGACAGTGATAGACAATAAGGCACTCAGGGCTGGGTTACTGACAGTGATAGAGCAATAAGGCACTCAGGGCTGGATTACTGACAGTGATAGAGCAATAAGGCACTCAGGGCTGGATTACTGACAGTGATAGAGCAATAACGTACTCAGGGCTGGATTACTGACAGTGATAGAACAATAAGGCACTCAGGGCTGGATTACTGACAGTGATAGAGCAATAAAGCACTCAGGGCTGGGTTACTGACAGTGATAGAGCAATAAGGCACTCAAGGCTGGGTTACTGACAGTGATAGACAATAAGGCACTCAGGGCTAGATTACTGATAGTGATAGAGCAATAAGGCAGTCAGGGCTGGATTACTGAAAGTGATAGAGCAATAAGGCACTCAGGGCTGGATTACTGACAGTGATAGAGCAATAAGGCACTCAGGGCTAGATTACTGACAGTGATAGGGCAATAAGGCAGTCAGGGCTGGATTACTGACAGTGATAGAGCAATAAGGCACTCAGGGCTGGATTACTGACAGTGATAGGGCAATAAGGCACTCAGGGCTGGATTGCTGACAGTGATAGAGCAATAAGGTACTCAGGGCTGGATTACTGACAGTGATAGAGCAATAAGGCACTCAGGGCTGGATTACTGACAGTGATAGGGCAATAAGGCACTCAGGGCTAGATTACTGACAGTGATATACAATAAGGCACTCAGGGCTGGATTACTGACAGTGATAGAGCAATAAGGCACTCAGGGCTATATTACTGACAGTGATATACAATAAGGCACTCAGGGCTGGATTACTGACAGTGATAGAGCAATAAGGCACTCAGGGCTGTATTACTGACAGTGATAGAGCAATAAGGCACTCAGGGCTGGATTACTGACAGTGATAGGGCAATAAGGCACTCAGGGCTAGATTACTGACAGTGATATACAATAAGGCACTCAGGGCTGGATTACTGACAGTGATAGGGCAATAAGGCACTCAGGGCTCGATTACTGACAGTGATAGAGCAATAAGGCACTCAGGGCTGGATTACTGACAGTGATAGAGCAATAAGGCACTCAGGGCTAGATTACTGACAGTGATAGAGCAATAAGGCACTCAGGGCTGGATTACTGACAGTAATAGAGCAATAAGGCACTCAGGGCTGGATTACTGACAGTGATAGGGCAATAAGGCACTCAGGGCTGGGTTACTGACAGTGATAGACAATAAGGCACTCAGGGCTGGATTACTGACAGTGATAGAGCAATAAGGCACTCAGGGCTGGATTACTGACAGTGATAGAGCAATAACGTACTCAGGGCTGGATTACTGACAGTGATAGAACAATAAGGCACTCAGGGCTGGATTACTGACAGTGACAGAGCAATAAAGCACTCAGGGCTGGGTTACTGACAGTGAAAGAGCAATAAGGCACTCAAGGCTGGGTTACTGACAGTGATAGACAATAAGGCACTCAGGGCTGGATTACTGACAGAGATAGAGCAATAAAGCACTCAGGGCTGGATTACTGACAGTGATAGGGCAATAAGGCACTCAGGGCTGGATTACTGACAGTGATAGAGCAATAAGGCACTCAGGGCTAGATAACTGATAGTGATAGAGCAATAAGGCAGTCAGGGCTGGATTACTGACAGTGATAGGGCAATAAGGCAGTCAGGGCTGGATTACTGACAGTGATAGAGCAATAAGGCACTCAGGGCTGGATTACTGACAGTGATAGAGGAATAAAGCACTCAGGGCTGGATTACTGACAGTGATAGGGCAATAAGGCACTCAGGGCTGGATTACTGACAGTGATAGAGCAATAAGGCACTCAGGGCTGGATTACTGATAGTGATAGAGCAATAAGGCACTCAGGGCTAGATTACTGATAGTGATAGAGCAATAAGGCACTCAGGGCTGGATTACTGACAGTGATAGGGCAATAAGGCAGTCAGGGCTGGATTACTGACAGTGATAGAGCAATTAGGCACTCAGGGCTGGATTACTGACAGTGATAGAGCAATAAGGCACTCAGGGCTGGATTACTGACAGTGATAGGGCAATAAGGCACTCATGGCTGGATTACTGACAGTGATAGAGCAATAAGGCACTCAGGGCTGGAATACTGACAGAGATAGAGCAATAAGGCACTCAGGGCTGGATTTCTGACAGAGATAGAGCAATAAGGCATTCAGGGCTGGATTACTGACAGTGATAGACAATAAGGCACTCAGGGCTGGGTTACTGACAGTGATAGACAATAAGGCACTCAGGGCTGGATTACTGACAGTGATAGAGCAATAAGGCACTCATGGCTGGATTACTGACAGTGATAGAGCAATAAGGCACTCAGGGCTGGATTACTGACAGTGATAGGGCAATAAGGCACTCAGGGCTGGATTATTGACAGTGATAGAGCAATAAGGCACTCAGGGCTGGATTATTGACAATGATAGAGCAATAAGGCACTCAGGGCTGGGTTACTGACAGTGATAGAGCAATAAGGCACCCAAGGCTGGATTATTGACAGTGATAGAGCAATAAGGCACTCAGGGCTGGATTATTGACAGTGATAGAGCAATAAGGCACTCAGGGCTGGGTTACTGACAGTGATAGACAATAAGGCACTCAGGGCTGGATTACTGACAGTGATAGTACAATAAGGCACTCAGGGATGGATTACTGACAGTGATAGACCAATAAGGCACTTAGGGCTGGATTACTGACAGTGATAGGGCAATAAGGCACTCAGGGCTGGATTACTGACAGTGATAGACCAATAAGGCATTTAGGGCTGGATTACTGACAGTGATAGAGCAATAAGGCACTCATGGCTGGATTACTGACAGTGATAGAGCAATAAGGCACTCAGGGCTGGATTACTGACAGTGATAGAGCAATAAAGCACTCAGTGCTGGGTTACTGACAGTGATAGAGTAATAAGTCACTCAGGGCTGGGTTACTGACAGTGATAGGGCAATAAGGCACTCAAGGCTGGATTACTGACAGAGATAGAGCAATAAGGCACTCATGGCTGGATTACTGACAGTGATAGACAATAAGGCACTCAGGGCTGGATTACTGACAGTGATAGTGCAATTAGGCACTCAGGGCTGGGTTACTGACAGTGATAGACAATAAGGCACTCAGGGCTGGATTACTGACAGAGATAGAGCAATAAGGCACTCAGGGCTGGATTACTGACAGTGATAGAGCAATAAGGCACTCAGGACTGGATTACTGACAGTGATAGGGCAATAAAGCACTCAGGGCTGGATTACTGACAGTGATAGGGCAATAAGGCACTCAGGGCTGGATTACTGACAGTGATAGACAATAAGGTACTCAGGGCTGGATTACTGACAGTGATAGGGCAAAAAAGCACTCAGGGCTGGATTACTGACAGTGATAGGGCAATAAGGCACTCAGGGCTGGATTACTGACAGTGATAGACAATAAGGCACTCAGGGCTGGATTACTGACAGTGATAGGGCAATAAGGCAGTCAGGGCTGGATTACTGACAGTGATAGAGCAATAAGGCACTCAGGACTGGATTACTGACAGTGATAGGGCAATAAAGCACTCAGGGCTGGATTACTGACAGTGATAGGGCAATAAGGCACTCAGGGCTGGGTTACTGACAGTGATAGACAATAAGGCACTCAGGGCTGGATTACTGACAGTGATAGAGCAGTTAGGGACTCAGGGCTGGATTACTGACTGTGATAGAGCAATAAGGCACTCAGGGCTGGATTACTGACAGTGATAGACAATATGGCACTCATGGCTGGATTACTGACAGTGATAGAGCAATAAGGCACTCAGGGCTGGATTACTGACAGTGATAGTGCAATAAGGCACTCAGGGCTGGATTACTGACAGTGATAGAGCAATAAGGCACTCAGGACTGGATTACTGACAGTGATAGAGCAATAAGGCACTCAGGGCTGGATTACTGACAGTGATAGACCAATAAGGCACTCAGGACTGGATTATTGACAGTTATAGAGCAATAAGGCACTCAGGGCTGGATTACTGACAGTGATAGACCAATAAGGCACTCGGGACTGGATTACTGACAGTGATAGGGCACTAAAGCACTCAGGGCTGGATTACTGACAGTGATAGGGCAATAAGGCACTCAGGGCTGGATTACTGACAGTGATAGGGCAATAAGGCACTCAGGACTGGATTACTGACAGTGATAGAGCAATAAGGCACTCAGGACTGGATTACTGACAGTGATAGACAATAAGGCACTTAGGGCTGGATTACTGACAGTGATAGAACAATAAGGCACTCAGGGACCGGATTACTTAGAGCAATATGGTTATAAAGCAGCCAGGAACACGATTACTGACAAAGACAGGGCAATTATTATCATTTAACAGTGTGAGAAAATTAGCATTTTCTATAGATGTAAATAGATATATAGATTTTTTTTAATTAAGGGAAGAAAGTAGAAAGCCGAACATTACATTTTAAAATCCACATTTTTAAATACCGTACATTTTTTTAAGTAAACACGCCAATGTATAATTTTATTTAATAAAAAAGGAAATAAATAAAATAATACATTTTATATTCAGTATAGCTTTGATTTAGAGTAAATTTTATCCAAGCAGAAAATTCAGGCTCATTAAGAGAATAAAGGTTAAAAAATTAACATTAAAACCACAGATCACACTAAACTCTCAAATGATCTATCATTCTATAGAACATTAAAATGCCAAACATTTTTTTTTTGCATTCTAAAATTGTAATCTGAAGTCTGAAAAAAATACAGTTTACATTGTAGCACTGTCAGTTCGCAACCACAACCTCAAATTGTTAATACATGTGTTTATTTTTTAAGTGCACTTGTTTTCAAGACTCCCTAACATGCAAGATTTTCAGGATTGCAATTTGCCTTTGGTAAGAGTAGGTAAAATAACCATGTTTACTAATCATGTGATTATTTCACCTGTGCTGTAGTTCAGATAGCCTCAAAATCTGGCCTGTTAGGGAGGCTGAGCACAGGTTTGAAAACCAGTGTTTTAGTACAATACTGACAAAACTGTGGAGAAGCCAAATTAAGATAATATAAAATAGATCATGCCCATATTAGATTACAGATCAATCATTTTTATACAGCAAAATGTAATATTTAACATTCTGGTAGACAATATTGGTGCACAGTGTCTGTCTATCAGGTTCATCTTGTACGTTAAAGTCTTAGGTATGATGGGACAAAGTGGCGTTAAAGAGTCATTAGTTTTTTTAACATAAAAAAAACAGTTTGATACCTGACAATTTCTTTTGCCTATACACAAATTCTTTCTATTCATTATGATTCTTCTGTTTGCTATGACATTTCTGGCAGTGTTTTGCATAATTCATCATCCCAATAGAGATATTATACATGATAACTACAGGATGGGTTCTTGTGGACGCATAGAACCATTAAAAAAATGCAAACCTATGTAAATTTGGTATCTGCAAACTCAGACATAAGGACCTTAATAGTTTTACCATGATGTAATTAATTTATTCTGTGCATACCAAAGATGGGAGATTACCTCATTTGGCAGTAACAGTAAAAATGGTATACATTAATGTATTATATTTGTATTTTTAAGCATTGTTAACAAGAGTGTAGAAGCCAATATATATTACATATCAACTAAAAATAAGTAGAACTTTTGTTCATGGTTTGACCATAAATTATCTATCTTCCTCCTATATTCTCTTAATAAACAAACGGAAAAAAAAACATTTACAAGACGGGGTACATATGTTGATCGTCATTCATCAAGGAAGCTGTACAGTCACTTTAAATCTTCAAGATGTAACTTCATATAACGCCAAACACAACGTTCTGTCTTAAATATTGTGAAACTGAAGAACATGTTATCTCCAACACTGTCTTGGCCAACCCTTGATACTATACCCATAAATTAACCAAGAACCACTTTCATGGCAATCCCAAATCTCATTAGCAGCACACTACCACCTGTATTATACATGTAGTATAATGTGGATTAGGATGGTCTTTAAATAAAAACAATTATATGGTAGTGTCTGTAAATGACACCTGGTCACTTCTGCAAATAACATCTTGCTTGGTTCACCACAAAATCAGAGTAAGGCGGCATCAAAGATTAGCGCAGACATTAACTGTTGCCAGAAACAAACGTGGCTGTGAGCTCAAGTCCAGGACTAGTTAACATAATTTTTTTTAGATGGTAACTGTTTTCTCTGTCACCGTCTCAGTCTTGATGTGCTTTGTCTTTGTTATTTTTAAAAAGCCCCCTGTCACCTCTTCCTCTTGTGTTGTATGTTCCTCCTGGTGAGTGGTGAAGCCAACGTTTGGCATCTTGAAACTATCTTCAAGAGCAATTTCCTGTGTCTCTGTGGTGATCTCTAATTCAGTCCCCATCTTGGGACTTAGGTACAATTTGGGTAATTTATACTTTGCAGATTTCTCTTTACCAGACTCCCCCTCCAACTCCTTCTCAATACTGCTGTTGTCCACTGTGTATTCACCTTTTGATTTACTTGAAAGAAAGCCAAATGAAAGCTTACCCCTTCCTGCCTTTGTATCTCCCTCCCCAACATTTTCAGTAGTTGCAGCAGAAGTTACCTGCTGATCCTCACCCTTATCTTTCTTTTTAAAACCAGAGAATGTAATTTTAGGGGATTTAAATTTTCCGGTAAACAAACTCCCATTGCCCTCCTCTTTGGAGTCTGGTTCTTCTGTCTTTACTAGTTTAAGATTAATTTCGGAGTCTGATTCTTTGCCTTTGTATGGGGATGTAAATTCAACTTTTGGTAATTTCAGTTTTCCAATTTTCATCCCCCCATCTTGAGATCCATTCTGTACAGCCACTTGATTCTCCCCATTTATGTGGGTGGGAGAACCAGGTGTACCAGCCCCATTAAAATCCCCAGAATTTGCTTTTGAGGAGAATCCCAATTTGGGAAGCTTTATCTTTGAAGACTTGGTAGTGTTGTCAGCACTCATTTCCATGTGAGCTTCTCCCCGTCCTGAAACATCAAACTCCCCATTTACCTCTGCTCCTTTACCTTTACCACGGGATAAGCCAAAACTAGGCTTCATCTTAATCTTTGGCATTTTAATCTTAACTTCTGGACCTTCAGCTTCCATTGTGTTATCTGCATCTGATGTTAGAAGGCCTGATGTTTTGTCTTTGGATCTTACCAGTGAGAAAATATTCTTTTTTGTCCTGTTTCCTTCATGGTGATCTGTATCATGTTCTGAGTCTAAAGGGTTTACATTATACTCCCCCTCTGATTTTCGTTCTGGTGCAAAAAGTTCTACATCTCCTGCTACAGGTTTTGGTAAACTGACTCCCAATGTTGGTAGTTTTACTTTAAATTTCTTCCCAGAATTTTCTTCTTGGTCTTTGGTGTCATCTTTAAGCTTACTGCCCTTCTTTGCAGAATGAACTGTCTGTGTCTCCCTTGACAAACTATCCTCAAGTTGTGCTCCATCTACATCATATTCTCCATGCGCTTTGATCTTTGGAGAAGAGATTTCCACGTTTGGCATCTTGAATGGAGATTTCTTTACTTCTAAATCTTCCTCAAGAGATAAAGTCATGTCATCATCTGCCCTTCGACCTGGTATATTGATACTGGGCATTTTTATCTTTGGGATTTTGATGTCTAGTTCTAAATCCTCAATGCTGGAAGATTTTGAACCTTTTATATGACCACTGCCCTTGAAATCTCCTACTTCTGTTTCTCTGGAAAATCCAACATCAGGAATGGAGATTTTAGAGATTTTAAATTTTGATTCATCTCCATCTCCAGTTGGATGCAAGGGTTCTGTATCTGTGTAATCCTTTGAAATTCCAAATGAAGGCATTTTAATTTTGAACCTTCCACCAATCTCAGACTCATCAGATCCTGTAACCTTCATGTCACCTTTTGCAGCCTTTTTCTGATCACCTTCCATTGTGTCTTCTCTGCTCTTATCTTTCAGAGAACCCACCTGAAGCTTTGGCATTTTTATTTTGAACCCCATTGTCTCTGAATCTCTACCTTCATCTAGTTTTGGAGACTTAACATCCCCTTTAGCTGTTTCTTCATCAATTCCAGAGCCAGATCCACCAAACTTTGGTAATTTCATTTTTGGCATTTTAAATTTTAGGTCAGACAGTCCAACTTCAGGGCCACTTAACTCAGCTTTATGTGTCTTGGCCAAGTCACCAGACTGAATGTCATCTTTGCTTAGACTAATATCAAGTTCCAGTTCTGGTGCTCGAATTTTTGGGGTAGACATCTTTGGCAATTCCACAGATGGTAAATTGAACGTTCCTTCTGCAGCAGTTGTCTCAATACTTGTTCCATGCATTTTGCCCTCTCCTTCTATAAAAGGTATGTCTTCATCATCAGGCCTTATTTTTGGCAAAGAAATATCAAAATGAGGCAACTTAATCTTGTGTCCTTTAAATTTTGCGTCTGCTTCACTTGTTTGATATTTTGCTTCATCAGTGCTTACTTTAGCATCAAGTGCTCTATCTCCAAATGTTGAAAACTCAACCTTTGGCATCTTTATTTTAGTTTCTGTCTTTTCCAGAGTGAGCTCTGCTTTCTGTTCTAAAGATGTGTCCAGCTTTGCTTTTGGCAAACTGATATCTAAACTTGGGACAGAGACCCCAAATGAGGACAGTTTAGGTATTTTCAAATCCCCTTCATATCCCTTAATATCTGCATCAGAAACGTCAACCACTGCTTTTGGTAAAGTTATGCAGATATCTGGCTTACTACATGGAACAGAAATTTCCAAGGATGGCACATCCTGTAGTGCAGAAATTTCTAAAGTAGGCATCTTTATTTTTTCACTTACATGTCCATCTGGTCCTTCCACCAATCCTGACAATTTTGCATCTGGTTTTGGAAGACTTAAATCAGCAACATTATCAATCTTAGCTTCTTTTATTCCAAGTGAAGGCAGTTCTACTTGGGGGACCTTCACATGAACATCAGGTAATCTAATGTCCTCTTTGGAAACTCCCATAGCAATGCTTACATCAGGTGCTTGGATCTTGGGAGGTGACATTTTAAATGAAGGCATTTTAATAAAACTTGTTTTTACATCACCTTCTGGGGCTTCTACCTCCACTTTAGATTCTTTAGTTGCTGCTTTTACTTTTTTCACCTTAACATCTGAAGGACTGGTTTTAACATCTAGCTTTAAATCAGTAACGTCTGAGTCTTTCTTAGGTGAGCCAAACGAAGGCATTTTAAGTGATGGCATCTTGATCTTTCCTTCTTTACCTTTAACTTTAACATCTATATCACTTACAGAAGACTCAGTGATTTTGGTTGATTTAGTTAAGGTTCCTTTTCCACCTTCTTTTGTACTCTGTATTTCAACCTCAGTGTCACTTCCTTTGCTTTTACTTCCAAACTTTGGCATTGAAAATTTAGGAAGGTTTAATTTCACCTCTGGAATGTCAATACTAATATCAGACGGTTTGTCAGCTGTGGCAAACACATCTCCATGGCCCTTAGGAAGGTCTATGTCTACTTCTAACTTTGGAGCTGAAATATTGAGTGAGGGAAGTTTTACTGATGGAAGACTTAGCTTTCCTTCAGATGATTCCACTTGGTCACCTGGGACATCTGCCTTTTTTCCTTTGGTCCTTTTTACATCTGCTTCCAATGTTACTTTAGATGTTTCAAACTCAACATCATGCTTTGTCTTTGGAAAAGTTATCCCAAACTTAGGCATCTTCATCTTTATCCCCTTACCTGTGGCTTCTACTTCTCCTTCCAAATGAGATGGCTTTCCATCACCATTGATCCCTTTTTTGCTTTTCGGTCCAGAAATTCCAAGTTTGCGAAATGAAAACTTTGGTGCTTTCCATTTTACATCGGTCTCAGAGATGCCTGCTGAAACGTCATCTGTACCTTGTACATCTAGAGCAATCTTTGGCACACTTGTGTCTATGTCTATATCAGGAATTTTAGGGGTGGTGATTTCAACAGAGGGTAATTTTACAGATGGCAGCTTGATCTTGGCTTCTGAAGATTCTCTCTCTTTTTCTGGTGCTTCTAATTTCACCTTAGGAAGCTTGATTTCAGACTTTCCTTTTAATTCACTTCCAGTTACTTCCACCTCATAATCCTTTGAAGATTTTCCTAGTTCAAGCTCAACTTTTGGCAAACTGATTTTGAATCCTTTATCCGCAGTATCTATTGCTTCAACCTCAGTTCCCTTTATAGCTGCCGCACAAGGTGGGAAAGGCAGATCACCTTTAACTTTTGGAACATCAATTTCCACTGCCATATCTTTAGCTACATCACTTAGCTTGTGAAGAGTTAACTTTGGCATCTGTATTTTGCTATCACCTTCAACAGATGGTTCAGATACCTCTGTTGCGACTTTTGGCAGATTTAAATCAAAATCAAGTTTAGGTGTGTCTATCTCAAGAGCAGGCATTTTAACAGAAGGAAGACCAAATTTTAGGTCTCCTGTCTCCCCTTTAAATGCTATTGCATCATACTCTACTTTAGGAATTTTCATACCAACTTTTGACCTTTCAACCGTAATGTCAAGTTCAGGTTTAGGTGTAGCTATATCTATTTCAATTGGTTTTATCTTGGGTATAGAAAAATCCACTTTTGGGAGGGTAATTTTATCACCTTTTGTTTCCAGTTCCCCTTCTTTAGTTTTTGTGTCTACTCTAGGTACATAAATTCCAAGTTTTGGTGGAGACATCTGAGGTTTTTCAGGTTTCACAGACATATCAATCTTCGACAAGGATACTTTTGGCATTTTAAACTTCAAATCATGGGCGTCAGTAATCTCAACACCAGGTTCTTTTATATCTGTCTTAATAGTAGGTCCACTTAATTCAAGTTTACCTGGCTGAAAGTCCTGGACCTTTGGTAAGGATATATCAAGTGATGGCATTTTAATTGAGGAAAATGTTTGTTTTACATCTGCCTCTAACTTAGTCTCTTTCCCAGAAACTTCCACTTCAGGAGGTGACATGTCTTGCTTCTCTTTTGACAAAGATATTCCAAAACTTGGCATTTTAATTGTAGGTGCTTTCAATTTAAACTCAGGACTCCACCCTTCAACTTTCCCTTTTTTCACTTCAGCTTCTGGAGCTTTTATATCTTCCTTTGTTCCAAATTTTGGAAGGCTTATTTTGGGCATCTTTAGGGATGCATCAGGAATTTCAAATGAGCTTTCTGCTTCAATGTTTTCTACTTTCACCTCAACCTTTGGAGATTCCCATTTCATTTTCATAGTTTCAGCATAGGCATCTTTAACTTTCATTCCAACTTTTGGGGGACTTATTTTTTGCATTTTTAATGTCACATCTGGAAATTCTTCTGAGGCACCTGGTTCCAATATCCCCTTAGGAAGGCTTATGTCAACATCTAGCTTAGGAGCAGAGATATCCAGGGATGGTAATTTCATGGAAACTTTCTTTTCATCTGGGCTATATTCTTCTCTTCCTTTAGGAAAATATATCTCAACTTCTGGAGCTTTTACAGATGGCATTTTAAATTTATCTTCAGTAACTTTCATTTCAATATCTTTTTTGACTTGTGGGATAGACACCTCTAAATCAGTCTCATGGGTTTTCGTTGAGATTCCAAATTTTGGCAATTTGATTTGAAAGCTCTTGTCAGACGGCTCAGCTTTTACAGCTCCCTCAACTTTGGGTAGGCTTAAGTCAACATCGAGTGTAGGGGCTGCTATTTCAACTGAGGGAATTTTAATTTCGGTCTTGGATTTTCCTTCAACTTTAACTGCAACTTCTGACTCTTTTTCTACTTGTGGTAAACAAATTCCAGCCTTTGATATTTGTGACATACTTATTTTGCCTGCTGGTGCCTCCACCTCAAGATTAGATGTTGGCACCTTAATTTGAACATCAGGGATTTTTGGAAGCGATATCTCTGGCATTTCAGCCTTCATAGATGGCAGTGATACATCCAGTTCTACTTGTGGTGGCTTGAAGGTTTTCTCTTCTCTGGCTTCAATTTCTACCTTTGGTGGAGACACTTTGACTTCTGCTTTTGGCACCAAAATGTCTACTTTAGGTTTTTTCATTTTAGTAGCTGAGATTCCAAACTTAGCAGCCAGAGATTTTTCCTTTGCTTCTGCATCAATGCTTGGTTTTGCTAGTGTTGCTTTGCTTTCAGACACCTCAGTTGAAACTCCGGCTGCTGTTGCTTCTTTGACTCGGAGTCGAGGAAACTTCATCTTTGCCCATACTTGTTCCCCAGCAGACATTTTAGCAGTAGCTTCTGTACTCTTTTCCTCAACCCCAGTTTCAGCTGTGCCTTTAGTTTTTAGGAATTTGGAGAATTTGGGGAAAGAAAATTCTACATCAACCGGTGGAATATCCATGTTGCCTACAGATAGTTCTGAACCTTTTATGGCTTCTATGGATGCTTCTTCAGAAACCTTGACTTCACCAGGAGCCTTCTTTTTTTTCTTTTTTACTGGAGTAAGATTTTTAACAGTCTGCAAAGACACAAGAAATGTAATTTAATATGTGTTATATTCTCCATGTTTCATGATCTTTGTAGTACATTGAAAACTTTTTGTAATGTGTATTTAATTTCCCTTGCGGAAACTGCAGGTACTGGCACAAGGAAAATATAGTTATTGGTCTTAGGTAGAGAGGAGAGGTGGTGAGAGAAAGGGGGGGGGGGACAAAATAAGAAAAAGACTGAGGTAGAAATAGGGGAATGGAGAGAGGAAGAAAGAAGGGAGTGAAAGAGCTGAAGAAGATACATTAATTAAATCTGGGAAAATACTTGACAATATTTTGCAAGTAGGTAGACTAAGGAGTGTGCACGTGTGTGCACCACTATATAGCAGGAGTTAGCAAGAATGCTTTTAACATTTGCAAGAGCACTACATAGCAGCAGTGTTTGATTCCATGTAGGGATTCTGAAACGTGCACACTACCTACCTAACTATGCTTTTCAACAGAGAATAAATACTATGAGAACAAAGTACATTTTCAAAAATAACTTGGAATCTTTTTTAAATTTTATGCTGTGCCTTAAGCACAATATTTTTTTTGGTTTCATGTCCCTTTAAAATTTTTAAATTAAAACGTTTTGGATACTTTTCAAAATCTTAGCTTTCTATATTTGTGCAAAATAAAAATCACGTATTAAAAAAAATAAATATAGTAAGTATTTTACTGTATTTAAGTCTATGAGACTCATATGTGTTTCTGGTTATACATTTTGGATGAAGTACTGGCATCCGTCTGCTTACCAGCTTGGGCATCTTAGCTTTTGGACCCTTTATTTCCACAGTGCCAGACGACTGCGAGATTGTGACATCAGATGGCGGCATGGTTCTTTTCAGACAGAATGACACTTTATAGTTCTCTGCGATTTGCAAGATTTTCAGAGCATCTTCGTACTTGATGTTCTCAAAGTAGACTCGGGCGCTGAGGAGCTGGTCCCCTAAGAGAATGGAGAAACGTCATTATCACGGTCATTGTTTGTTTAATCTAAAAGAGGACATTTTAAAGTGTGATTGACTTTTTTTGATGATTGAAAGACACCAATGTTTTCTGGTCATACCTGCGGAGGTATATCGCTCTCCACCAGTAAAGCAGAGGCACTTGTCCTCATCACATACCTAAATTATAGCAAACAGGTAGGTTCCAGAAACTCGCCATAGCATGTGCAAATTTGGATAGAGCTGCCGCAACAAACTTCTCAATCACTGTAAGTAAACTCCAACAGCACCATGCATCAATGTATTTATGTTTTATTGAATCTTGAAGGTCAAATGGGGCTAGACAATGTTTTGGGCTATCAACCCTTGATAGCCCGAAATGTACCCTAGCTGCATTTGACCTTCAAAGTTCAATAAGAGATAAAGACACAGATGCATGGTGCTGTTGTGATTTATTTATATTACTCATCACATACCCCTTAACATTTCCCAAAGGTTTATGGGACGCAGAGGTAAGGAAACTTGTAGGCGGACCATGGCAGGGGGTGTGGTCATAGTTAGGTTGTGGGTGTGGCCAAGGTATGTATTGGATGTACTAGGTACAGCTAGGGCCGTCCCTAAAAAATATTTGCACTGGCCGAGAAGTTGCGGGCAGGAAGAGGGCCAGACCTTGCAATCCATAATTCCACAGGATCTGAGAAAGTTGGGAGGTGTCTTAGTCCATGCAAAAATACATTTTCTACAACCTTGTTCTTTTATAATTCAGACAGAACATAAAAACTTTCTAATTTACTTCTATTATCAAATTTGCTCAATTCTTTTACTATCCTTTGCTGAAAAAAGTAGCAATGCATTAAAGAGAGCTAGCTCAATGCATCAGGTGAGCCAATGATAAGAGACATACATGTTCAGCTAGCAATCAGCATCCAGCTCCCAGTAGTGTATTGTTGCTCCTCAGCCTACCTAGGTATGCTTTTCAACAAAGGATACAAAAAACAAAACAGATAAGATAATAGAAGTAAATTGGAAAGGTGTTTAAAATTGCCTGTATGAATATAATGACTCAAAATGACAGTCCTGGTTTTCATTATAGCTGAACTAGAGCACAGGTGAAATAATCAGCTGATGAGTAAGAGCAAGTTAGTAACCATGGTTACTGATCAGCTGATTACTTCACCTGTGCACTGGTTCAGCTAGAATGAAAACCTGGCCTGTTGGGGTTACTTGAGGACTAAGCTGGACTGCACATTTGGAAAGGTTTATGCTTAATTATTTCTGTTAAAGACTTTTTCATCAAATATGCTTCGTTCACTTTTTATCCTTTGTTGAAGTCACATAGGATAAGTCTTGCGCCTTCTAAGTTTCTATGTATGACAGTCTTTTTTTTTATTTTTTTTTTGCATTTAGTTGCCCTTATTCCAGGGATCTACCACTGAAAGGTTATTCCTTAAAGGGATATTGTACTGTAAATTTCTCCTATAGTTTTTTAAAGTGTACTGGAGTGTATTAAATTGGTTACAAGTCGTTCCTTTACCTTTATTTCAACCTTTATTTCAACATTTGAATAGCTGTTTTTGCACGTTAAAACCACCATACTGCAAAATATGAATACTTGTATATTCTCTACAGAAAGGCTATGTACAAATCAACCTCCCAAAGGGGGGTGGGAGAGATAGGTATTAAAATTTTCAATTGCATTGTCAGAGCGTTGGCCTTTCTGTAGAGATAGAGATAAGGAGGCCCCCTGTGTATATAGAGAGTTGTCTGCTGTTTCTTCGGGTTCAGCCCAATTCAATGGGCAGGTTCTCGAGAACAATGGGATGTGGTTTCAATTAGAAATTTCACATAAATTTAAAGGGACATTAAACACTAAATAAATGCTATACAGAATTATGTATTTAAAACAAAAAAAGGTTAGCCTGAGAGTAGGATACAGATATATTTAAAAAATATATATTTACTTTTTAAATATTGAAAAATAAGCATAAAGTTTGTGTCTATAAAGCAATGGGTTCCGCCGTCTTGTAACCTAGGTTCCATTCTCTGTTGAGGCCAATAAGATACAGTTATAAATAGGTCAGTAGAGTGTGCAGCCAATAACTGTGTGAATTCTCCACTTCAAACAGGAAATGTATGAATGTGTATAGCAAAATTTTTCTTTACTACACATAATTAAATATTATATATTACAATCTCAAATTGTTTAATGTCCCTTTAATGTGCTTCAACTGGTATACATTAAAGGGACAGTGTACTGTAAAATTGGTTTAATTACTTAGCTGCAGAGTTTAAAATGTATGGGAAAATTGTACCTTTAGGTTTATTTTTGAATATGAAATAACAGTGTCCACTAATTATAACCACAAACCAGATGGGCTGATCTTGTAGCTCATTGTCTTATCTGTTAAATTATTTGCACACAACCCTCTTTATCTTTTTTATTACTGCTTACTCAAAGGCCAATACTTTTAAAAATTGAACAATTGAAAATTAACATTTTAGTACCTTTTTGTCACAGCCCCCCCACACACTGAGATTATTATTTTATCTAAACCTTCTTGTTTGCGTGTGTTTTTTGTAACCTACGGAAATGTTCAGTATAGGCAAAATCAGCTATTTCAAATGAGAAAATAAAGGTGAAGAAGCTATTTGTAAACAATTTAATACACTCCAGTAGGTAAAATGGATAATTAGGAACACAGTAAAGGGATAAAATATTAGAGTACACTGTTCCTTTAAGAAGATATCAGATTTTCAGTACAGTGTCCCTTTAAAGGGACAGTTTACTCAAAAATGTTGTCCCCTTTAATTTGTTTCCAATGATCCACTACAGATATAGGGGCATATGTATCAAGCTCCGTATAGAGCTTGATGCCCCGTGTTTCTGGCGAGCCTGCAGGCTCGCCAGAAACAGCAGTTATGAAGCAGCGGTCACAAAGACCGCTGCTCCATAACCTGTCCGCCTGCTCTGAGCAGGTGGACAGACATTGCCAGAAATCCACCCGATCGAGTACGATTGGCCGCGAGTCTGCAGGGGGCGGTGTTGCACCAGCAGCTCTTGTGAGCTGCTGGTGCAATGCTGAATACGGAGAGCGTATTGCTCGCCGTATTCAGCGATGTCTGTCGGACCTGATCCGCTCTGTCGGATCAGGTCCGTCAGACATCAATAACTAGAGGCCATAAGATAAAGACAAATGTATATATACAGGGAGTGAAGAATTATTAGGCAAGTTGTATTTTAATTTTATTATTGAACAACAACCATCTTCTCAATGAACCTAAAATACTCATTAATATCAAAGCTGAATAGTTTTGGAAGTAGTTTTTAGTTTGTTTTTAGTTATAGCTATTTTAGGGGGATATCTGTGTGTGCAGGTGACAATTACTGTGCATAATTTTTAGGCAACTTAACAAAAAACAAATATATACCCATTTCAATTATTTATTTTTACCAGTGAAACCAATATAACATCTCAACATTCACAAATATACATTTCTGACATTCAAAAACAAAACAAAAACAAATCAGTGACCAATATAGCCACCTTTCTTTGCAAGGACACTCAAAAGCCTGCCATCCATGGATTCTGTCAGTGTTTTGATCTGTTCACCATCAACATTGCGTGCAGCAGCAACCACAGCCTCCCAGACACTGTTCAGAGAGGTGTACTGTTTTCCCTCCTTGTAAATCTCACATTTGATGATGGACCACAGGTTCTCAATGGGGTTCAAATCAGGTGAACAAGGAGGCCATGTCATTAGATTTTCTTCTTTTATACCCTTTCTTGCCAGCCACGCTGTGGAGTACTTGGACGCGTGTGATGGAGCATTGTCCTGCATGAAAATCATGTTTTTCTTGAAGGATGCAGACTTCTTCCTGTACCACTGCTTGAAGAAGGTGTCTTCCAGAAACTGGCAGTAGGACTGGGAGTTGAGCTTGACTCCATCCTCAACCCGAAAAGGCCCCACAAGCTCATCTTTGATGATACCAGCCCAAACCAGTACTCCACCTCCATCTTGCTGGCGTCTGAGTCGGACTGGAGCTCTCTGCCCTTTACCAATCCAGCCACGGGCCCATCCATCTGGCCCATCAAGACTCACTCTCATTTCATCAGTCCATAAAACCTTAGAAAAATCAGTCTTGAGATATTTCTTGGCCCAGTCTTGACGTTTCAGCTTGTGTGTCTTGTTCAGTGGTGGTCGTCTTTCAGCCTTTCTTACCTTGGCCATGTCTCTGAGAATTGCACACCTTGTGCTTTTGGGCACTCCAGTGATGTTGCAGCTCTGAAATATGGCCAAACTGGTGGCAAGTGGCATCTTGGCAGCTGCACGCTTGACTTTTCTCAGTTCATGGGCAGTTATTTTGCGCCTTGGTTTTTCCACACGCTTCTTGCGACCCTGTTGACTATTTTGAATGAAACGCTTGATTGTTCGATGATCACGCTTCAGAAGCTTTGCAATTTTAAGAGTGCTGCATCCCTCTGCAAGATATCTCACTATTTTTGACTTTTCTGAGCCTGTCAAGTCCTTCTTTTGACCCATTTTGCCAAAGGAAAGGAAGTTGCCTAATAATTATGCACACCTGATATAGGGTGTTGATGTCATTAGACCACACCCCTTCTCATTACAGAGATGCACATCACCTAATATGCTTAATTGGTAGTAGGCTTTCGAGCCTATACAGCTTGGAGTAAGACAACATGCATAAAGAGGATGATGTGGTCAAAATACTCATTTGCCTAATAATTCTGCACTCCCTGTACACAATGTGATAAAGTAGTGAGATCTGATTATACATACAGATATAAGATAAAGACACATGTATATGTACACAAGGTGATAAAGTAATGAGATCTGATTATACCTACAGATATAAGATAAAGACACATGTATATGTACACAAGATGATAAAGTAATGAGTTCTGATTATACCTACAGATATAAGATAAAGACACAAGTATATGTACACAATGTGATAAAGTAATGAGATCTGATTATACCTACAGATATAAGATAAAGACACATGTATATATACACAATGTGATAAAGTAATGAGATCTGATTATACCTACAGATATAAGATAAAGACACATGTATATATACACAATGTGATAAAGTAATGAGATCTGATTATACCTACAGATATAAGATAAAGACACAAGTATATGTACACAATGTGATAAAGTAATGAGATCTGATTATACCTACAGATATAAGATACAGACATATGTATATGTACACAATGTGATAAAGTAATGAGATCTGATTATACCTACAGATATAAGATAAAGACACATATATATATATACACAATGTGATAAAGTAATGAGATCTGTTTATACCTACAGATATAAGATAAAGACACATGTATATATACACAATGTGATAAAGTAATGAGATCTGTTTATACCTACAGATATAAGATAAAGACACATGTATATATACACAATGTGATAAAGTAATGAGATCTGATTATACCTACAGATATAAGATAAAGACACATGTATATGTACACAATGTGATAAAGTAATGAGATCTGATTATACCTACGGATATAAGATAAAGACACATATATATATATATACACAATGTGATAAAGTAATGAGATCTGTTTATACCTACAGATATAAGATAAAGACACATGTATATATACACAATGTGATAAAGTAATGAGATCTGTTTATACCTACAGATATAAGATAAAGACACATGTATATATACACAATGTGATAAAGTAATGAGATCTGATTATACCTACAGATATAAGATAAAGACACATGTATATGTACACAATGTGATAAAGTAATGAGATCTGATTATACCTACGGATATAAGATAAAGACACATGTATATGTACACAAGGTGATAAAGTAATGAGATCTGATTATACCTACATATATAAGATACAGACACATGTATATGTACACAATGTGATAAAGTAATGAGATCTGATTATACCTACAGATATAAGATACAGACACATGTATATGTACACAATGTGATAAAGTAATGAGATCTGATTATACCTATAGATATAAGATACAGACACATGTATATGTACACAAGGTGATAAAGTAATGAGATCTGATTATACCTACATATATAAGATACAGACACATGTATATGTACACAATGTGATAAAGTAATGAGATCTGATTATACCTACAGATATAAGATACAGACACATGTATATGTACACAATGTGACAAAGTAATGAGATCTGATTGATTATACCTACAGATATAAGATAAAGACATGTATATGTGCACAATGTGATAAAGTAATGAGATCTGATTATACCTACAGATATAAGCTAAAGACACATGTATATGTACACAGGGTGATAAAGTAATGAGATCTGATTATACCTACAGATATAATAAAGACATATGTATATGTACACAATGTGATAAAGTAATGAGATCTGATTATACCTACAGATATAAGATAAAGACACATGTATATGTACACAGTGTGATAAAGTAATGAGATCTGATTATACCTACATACAGTATATAATATAGACACATGTATATGTACACAATGTGATAAAGTAATGAGATCTCATTATACCTACCAATATAAGATAAAGACACATGTATATGTACACAAGGTGATAAAGTAATGAGATCTGATTATACCTACAGATATAAGATAAAGCATGTATATGTACACAATATGATAAAGTAATGAGATCTGATTATACCTGCAGATATAATATAAAGACACATGTATATGTACACAATGTGATAAAGTAATGAGATCTGATTATACCTACAGATATAAGCTAAAGACACATGTATATGTACACAATTTGAAAAAGTAATGAGATCTGATTGATTATACCTACAGATATAAGATAAAGACATGTATATGTACACAATGTGATAAAGTAATGAGATCTGATTATACCTACAGATATAAGCTAAAGACACATGTATATGTACACAGGGTGATAAAGTAATGAGATCTGATTATACCTACAGATATAATAAAGACATATGTATATGTACACAATGTGATAAAGTAATGAGATCTGATTATACCTACAGATATAAGATAAAGACACATGTATATGTACACAGTGGGATAAAGTAATGAGATCTGGTTATACCTACATACAGTATATAATATAGACACATGTATATGTACACAATGTGATAAAGTAATGAGATCTCATTATACCTACCAATATAAGATAAAGACACATGTATATGTACACAAGGTGATAAAGTAATGAGATCTGATTATACCTACAGATATAAGATAAAGCATGTATATGTACACAATATGATAAAGTAATGAGATCTGATTATACCTACAGATATAAGATAAAGACACATGTATATGTACACAATGTGATAAAGTAATGCGATCTGATTATACCTACAGATATAAGATAAAGACACATGTATATGTACACAAGGTGATAAAGTAATGAGATCTGATTATACCTACAGATATAAGCTAAAGACACATGTATATGTACACAGGGTGATAAAGTAATGAGATCTGATTATACCTACAGATATAATAAAGACATATGTATATGTACACAATGTGATAAAGTAATGAGATCTGATTATACCTACAGATATAAGATAAAGACACATGTATATGTACACAGTGTGATAAAGTAATGAGATCTGATTATACCTACATACAGTATATAATATAGACACATGTATATGTACACAATGTGATAAAGTAATGAGATCTCTTTATACCTACCAATATAAGATAAAGACACATGTATATGTACACAAGGTGATAAAGTAATGAGATCTGATTATACCTACAGATATAAGATAAAGCATGTATATGTACACAATATGATAAAGTAATGAGATCTGATTATACCTACAGATATAATATAAGACACATGTATATGTACACAATGTCATAAAGTAATGAGATCTCATTATACCTACCAATATAAGATAAAGACACATGTATATGTACACAAGGTGATAAAGTAATGAGATCTGATTATACCTACAGATATAAGATAAAGACACATGTATATGTACACAAGGTGATAAAGTAATGAGATCTGATTATACCTACAGATATAAGATAAAGCATGTATATGTACACAATATGATAAAGTAATGAGATCTGATTATACCTACAGATATAAGATAAAGACACATGTATATGTACACAATGTGATAAAGTAATGAGATCTGATTATACCTACAGATATAAGATAAAGACACATGTATATATACACAATGTGATAAAGTAATGAGATCTGATTATACCTACAGATATAAGATAAAGACACATGTATATGTACACAATGTGATAAAGTAATGAGATATGATTATACCTACAGATATAAGATAAAGACACATGTATATGTACACAAGGTGATAAAGTAATGAGATCTGATTATACCTACAGATATAAGATAAAGACACATGTATATGTACACAGTGTGATAAAGTAATGAGATCTGATTATACCTACAGATATAAGATAAAGACATGTATATATACACAATGTGATAAAGTAATGAGATCTGATTATACCTACAGATATAAGATAAAGACACATGTATATGTACACAATGTGATAAAGTAATGAGATCTGATTATACCTACAGATATAAGATAGAGAAGCATGTATATGTACACAATGTGATAAAGTAATGAGATCTGATTATAACGACAAGATCAGCCCATTTTATTAGGTTGTGGCTTCAAAACACAAAATCAACTAATTGATATACACAAATAAGCCTTAAAAAGCAAATCTCATACATTTTATACTCTGCAGCTGGTAAAATAAGTAATTGGAAACACATTAAATAAAAAACAATTTTATAGTATACTGTCCCTCTAACTTCTGTCCTTTGACCTTAATCGTGTTTTACGATTTCATCTTACCAGTCCCCTGTATAGTAACACATTCTTACCTTCAAGCAGAGGTAACAATTTGGCAGCGGGAGAGTCCTTGGAGATGTCAGCCACAAAAAGGCCTTCCTTGCCACCTCCTGAAATGTTTATGCCGCTTATACCAGTTTGAGCTTCTGTCTCCATGATAACTTCTACCATTTCAGAAGCTTTTAGCTTCTCCTGTTCGGGGAAAATAAAAGAAATTCCAGGGATCTTAAACCAGCCAGATTGTTACACCTATTGATCTCCATCTCAACACTTAAAGGGACATAAACCCCACATTTTTCTTTCCTGATTCAGTTAGAGCATACCATTTTAAATAACTTTCCAAATTACTTCTATTACCCAAATTGCTTAGTTCTCTTGGTATTGTTTGTTGAAAAGCATCCCTAGGTAGGCTTAGGAGCAGCTATGCATTACTGGGAGCTAGCTTCTCAACAGATGTGTTCAGCTAGCTCACTGTAGCACATTGGTAAAAAGAAAGAAGGAAGCAAAGCTGTTTACAATTGTTTGTTAAAAATATTTTATTTTCTTACATAAGAAACAACTGATCTGAAGTGAGAAAATCTTACATTTTATCCAGCTGCATAGAAAGTCATCAACACGCCAAATTACTTCTAAAACAGATACTCTTTTTTTTTCAGCCAATAAAGGTATTTGAGTTCTTTGCTATACGGGCTAGATTACAAGTAGAGTGCAAAACTATTAGCATTCTTGTGCACTAACATAGCTCAAATTAAAGGGACAGTCTAGTCAAAATTAAACTGTCATGATTCAGACAGAGCAGGCAATTTTAAGCAACTTTCTAATTTACTCCTATTATCAATTTGTCTTTGTTCTCTTAGTATCTTTATTTGAAAAATAGGAATGTAAAGCTTCAGCACTTGGGTAGCCCTTGCTGATTGGTGGCTACCCAGGTGCTGAATCAAAAATGGTCCGGGTCCTAAGATTACATTTTTGTTCTTTCAAATAAAGATACCAAGAGAACAAGGAAAAATTGATATTAGGGGTAAATTGGAAAGTTGCTTAAAGGGACACTAAACCCAATTTTTTTTCTTTCATGATTCAGGTAGAGCATGCAATTTTAAGCAACTTTCTAATTTTCTCCTATTATCAAATTTTCTTCGTTCTCTTGCTATCTTTATTTAAAAAGCAGGAATGTGATGCATTGAAGCCGGACCATTTTTAGTTGAGAACCTGGGTTATGCTTGCTTATTGGTGGGTAAATGTAAGCCTCCAATAAACAAGCGCTATCCATGGTGCTGAACCTAAAACGGGCTGGCTGCTTAGATTTACATTCCTGCTTTTAAAATAAAGATAGCAAGAGAAAATTAGAAAGTTGCTTAAAATGTCATGCTCTATCTGAAAGTTTAATTTTTAATAGACTGCCCCTTTAAATAAATAGCTCTTCTATTTTTGCGCTCATATTAGTATTTTCATATCACTTGAGTTAAAGTCTAGGACGTGCTAACTTATGGATATCGGATAGGACGGAGGCATGTGCTGAAAAACTCATATCGGCTATCGCTGAAACGCTAATCTGATGTGCACTAAAACTTTCCATCAAATAGTGGAGTTCCTTAATTAGATATAAACTATGGTATTGAAATATAAATTTAAAACACTGCACAAATACTGTACATACATAAACATGTATAAGTTTACACACACACATATACAGGGGTCAAGTCCTACAAAAAAAAAGTGTGGGAACTCAACAAGACTTCCACCCCCTCACAATTAATATTGTTATTTATATATATATACATACATACATACATACACAAACACTGTATCTATTTGTATATAATCCATACACTTTGGTTAATGAAAGCAAATTAAATCCAATGAAGTGTTGAATGGTTGCCTTTGGGACTGAGAATCCTCCTCTGTCACAGAGTCTCACCCACTCAATTGTTCTATTTCTGCTGAGGGGAGCAAGCCACTCAGAAATGTAAGCACCATGTTTTCCACACAGTGCAGGGTGATCACACAGCAGGACCACTGACAGGCTTGCATTTAGTGTGTTGTAGGAAGTGTTACTGCCGTTTACTAGAGGATCTCACTATCCCTCTAAAAAGACTGTGCTCCAGCACAAGCTCCTCCCACTAGCAACAGCAGTGTTTACTGAAGCATTTCTGTTCTCTGTCCAGAGGGAACTTAGTTCCTCCTGCAAAAATAGTGCAGGAACTCTGTTCCCAATGCGTTCCGGCACGACTTGACCCCTGCACATATATACCTGTATATATATATATATATATATATATATATATATATTTAGGTGTACCTCATTTTATTGTGCTTCACAGATATTGCTCTTATTACAAATTGAAGGTTTGTGGCAACCCTGTGTATACATAATGCTATTGTAATGTACACTTAATAAAAAGTATACGACCGTACTCATGGAGTTCAAAAATAAGAATCAGACTTTATTCCACAAAGTTAAATATCACAAAAAGAAGGACTATCCTTACGCGTTTCGTGGCTCACAGCACTTAAAGGACCACTCAGTGCAGTAGAATGACATAATTATCTGTTGGCGCTCTACAAATACCTGATAATAATAATAATAATAATAATAATTAACAACTGAATAATAAAAAGAGAATGATTTAACACCTACTCTGAATTTCAAATAAGCAGTAGATTTTTTTCTAACAAATTTATTTTTTCTCCCATTTTCCAGCCCCCTGTACCATGTGACAGACATCAGCCAATCACAGACTAGTATACGTATAACCTGTAAGCTTGTGCACATGCTCAGTAGGATTTTGTTCCCCAGAAAGTGTGAATATAAAAAGACTGTGCACAATTTGATAAGGGAAGTAAATTGGAAAGTGTCTTAAAACTGCATGCTCTGTCTGAATCATAAAAGTTTCTTTTGACTTGAGTGTCCCTTTAATCATAGGATTAAGTGCCGTGAGAAATGCGTAAGGATATTCCTCCTTTTTGTGATATGAAACCCACAAATTTTCTTTTTTTGTGATTCAAACAGAACATACACATTTTAAAACGTTTCCAATTTACATCTACAATCATATTTGCTTTGTTTCCATGTTATTCTTTGTTAAAGAGCTACTTTATTATTATTATTATTATTATTATCGGTTATTTGTAGAGCGCCAACAGATTCCGCAGCGATCATGAAGATGCCTGAAGCACTATATGGCAGGAATTAGTGCTGCCATCTAGTGCTCTTGCAAATGGATAACATTCTTGCAAAAGTGCTGCCATATAGTGCTCTAGACACGTGTACGCTCCTGAGCTTATGTCCTTGCATTTCTACAAAAGATTCCAAGACAACAAATAAAATTTGATAACAGAGGTTTATTAGAAAATGTCATGCTCTAGCTGAGTCATGAAAGAACATTTGGGGGTTTTATAACTCTTCAAGTCAAAGTTATCAGACATGCAACCAGGGGTCAAGTCGGACGGGAACCCATGGGAACGGAGTTTCTGCACTATTTTTGCAGGAGGAACTAAGTTCCCACTTGACAGAGAACAGAAACCCTTCAGTAAACACTGCTGCTGCTGGTGGGAGGAGCTGGAGCACAGTCTGGTTAGAGGGATAGTGAGATCCTCTAGTAATGGACAGTAACACTTCCTATAATACACTAAATGCAAACCTGTCAGCGGTCCTGCTGTGTGATCACCCTGCACTGTGTGGAACACATGGTGCTTAAATTTCTGTGTGGCTTGTTTGGGGTTATTTAGCTACCTTCAGCAGAAATAGGAATATTGCACCTTAAGTGGGTGACACTCTGTGACAGAAGAGGAGTCTCAGGCCGATCGGCAACCTTTCAACCCTTTATTGGTTTTAATTTGCCTTCAGTAACCAAGGTGTATAGATTATATACATAAAAAACAGTGTGTGTATATATATATAAAAAAACAATATTAATTGTGAGGGGGTGGAAGTCATAGTGAGTTCTCACACTTTTTTTTTTTGTAGGACTTGCCCCTGCATGTAACCAGTCGTATAAACAGCCCAAACAGTAAGTGGTGTATGTTTCATGGAACTATTAGCTAGATCTTAATATATTTTCTGATCTCACCTCCGTGATAATGATCTGAGATTCCATCTTTTCTTCGGGTTTCTCAGCGGATTCGCGCTGCCCTTTCAGCTGCAGGACTTTCTTTAACTCTGCGTGAAGTTTTTCTTTTTGCGCCTGCCAATAAATAACACCCAGGATCAAAAACCAGTACAGAATGTGCCATTATGGATCAGATAGAACATGCATTTTTACTCGTCTTTTCAATTTACTTCTGTTATCTAATTGACTTTGTACTCTTGGTATCCTTGGTATGATGAGAAGCACACCTAGAAAGGCTCAAGAGCAGCAGTGCACTTCTGGGAACTAGCTGATAAATGGGGGTTGCACAAACATGCCTCTTGTCATTGGCTCCCTAGATGGGTTCAGCTAGCTCCCGGTAGTGCATTGATGTTCTTGAGTCAAACATACATATTATTGTGTACAGGAGGGTGACACAGTGAGAGGGCACAGATATATTTTCGTGTACAGGATGGTGGCACAGGGAGAGGGCACAGACTTATTATTGTGTACAGGATGGTGACACAGTGAGAGGGCACAGACATATTATTGTGTACAGGATGGTGACACAGTGAGAGGGCACAGATATATTATTGTGTACAGGATGGTGGCACAGGGAGAGGGCACAGACTTATTATTGTGTACAGGATGGTGGCACAGTGAGAGGGCACAGACATATTATTGTGTACAGGATGGTAACACAGTGAGAGGTCACAGATATATTATTGTGTACAGGATGGTGGCACAGGGAGAGGGCACAGACTTATTATTGTGTACAGGATGGTGACACAGTGAGAGGGCACAGATATATTATTGTGTACAGGATGGTGGCACAGGGAGAGGGCACAGACATATTATTGTGTACAGGATGGTGGCACAGGGAGAGGGCACAGACATATTATTGTGTACAGGATGGTGACACAGTGAGAGGGCACAGATATATTATTGTGTACAGGATGGTGGCACAGGGAGAGGGCACAGACATATTATTGTGTACAGGATGGTGACACAGGGAGAGGGCACAGACATATTGTTGTGTACAGGATGGTGACACAATGAGAGGGCACAGACATATTGTTGTGTACAGGATGGTGACACAGTGAGAGGGCACAGACATATTATTGTGTACAGGATGGTAACACAGGGAGAGGGCACAAACATATTATTGTGTACAGGATGGTGACACAGTGAGAGGGCACAGATATATTATTGTGTACAGGATGGTGGCACAGAGAGATGGCACAGACATATTATTGTGTACAGGATGGTGACACAGGTACAGGGCACAGACATATTATTGTGTACAGGATGGTGACACAGTGAGAGGGCACAGATATATTATTGTGTACAGGATGGTGGCACAGGGAGAGCGCATAGACATATTATTGTGTACAGGATGGTGTCACAGGGAGAGGGCATAGACATATTATTGTGTACAGGATGGTGACACAGTGAGAGGGCACAGATATATTATTGTGTACAGGATGGTGGCACAGGGAGAGGGCATAGACATATTATTGTGTACAGGATGGTGGCACAGGGAGAGGGCACAGATATATTATTGTGTACAGGATGGTGGCACAGGGAGAGGACACAGACATATTATTGTGTACAGGATGGTGACACAGGTACAGGGCACAGACATATTATTGTGTACAGGATGGTGACACAGTGAGAGGTCACAGACATATTATTGTGTACAGGATGGTGGCACAGGGAGAGGACACATATATTATTGTGTACAGGATGGTGGCACAGCAAGAGGGCACAGATATATTATTGTGTACAGGATGGTGGCACAGGGAGAGGGCACATACATATTATTGTGTATAGGTAGGTGATACAGGGAGAGGGCACATACATATTATTGTGTATAGGATGGTGACACAGTGAGATGGCACAGACATATTATTGTGTACAGGATGGTGACACAGTGAGAGGGCACAGACATATTATTGTGTACAGGATGGTGACACAGTGAGAGGGCACAGACATATTATTGTGTACAGGATGGTGACACAGTGAGAGGGCACAGACATACTATTGTGTATAGGATGGTGGCACAGGGAGAGGGCACAGACATATTATTGTGTACAGGGTGGTGACACAGGGAGAGGGCACAGACATATTGTTGTGTACAGGATGGTGACACAGTGAGAGGGCACAGACATATTATTGTGTACAGGATGGTGACACAAGGAGAGGGCACAGGTATATTGTGTACAGGATGGTGACACAGTGAGAGGGCACATATATATTATTGTGTACAGGATGGTGGCACAGCAAGAGGGCACAGATATATTATTGTGTACAGGATGGTGGCACAGGGAGAGGGCACATACATATTATTGTGTATAGGATGGTGATACAGGGAGAGGGCACATACATATTATTGTGTATAGGATGGTGACACAGTGAGATGGCACAGACATATTATTGTGTATAGGATGGTGACACAGTGAGATGGCACAGACATGTTATTGTGTACAGGATGGTGACACAAGGAGAGGGCACAGGTATATTGTGTACAGGATGGTGCCACAGTGAGAGGGCACAGACATATTATTGCACAGACATATTATTGAGTACAGGATGGTGACACAGGGAGAGGGCACAGACATATTATTATGTACAGGATGGTGACACAGTGAGAGGGCACATATATTATTGTGTACAGGATGGTGACACAGGAAGAGGGCACAGACATATTATTGTGTACAGAGTGGTGGGTGTACTCAAAGCGCCAGCAAACACCTATTGGCCTGGGAGAGGTGATACCTAGCAAGCACCTAGAAAAACTGCAAGTGTGAGAGGGGTCCCGGGCGCCAACTAACGGAGGCTAGGTGTACTACAATTGTTTAAAATACAGAAATTTATTAAAAACAATAAAAATACAATAAAAAAATATCTCATGGATCCATGGTACAGCGGAAAATCTTTAACATAAAACAATCAACATTAATACATAGTTAGATATAGTAGAAACAAATGTTGCAAATTTAAGCACTGGCTAATGGAGTCTTTATATTAAAAAACAATCAGGTGAAGTGGTCTGATCCAAGAAAGTACGATAAGACCACAAGTAATATCCAAATAATAAATGATAAATATCCAAACGTGATACAAAAACAGAGGGTGATAGATAATACTCAGATAATTCAAAAGTGTCCAAAAAAGAAATAATTCAAAAGTGTCCAAAAAAGAAATAATTCAAAAATGTTGATATTTGTGACTTCCGGTGCTCCTAAAAAACGTCCAGATGTGAAGATAAGTGGAAAAAGTAGAAGGGAAGAAAAAATGGATGCGAAGAAACTTTCAAGTGTAGAAGATTAATTAGTGAATGTTAGTCTGTCAGCAAAGTGAAAAAACCTGTTTCAGTGTCAAAACATCGATTGTGGTGTTGTATCCAAGTTAGAAACAAAAATAAGGAACTCTTATTGCAGCATGATAAACAATTGAGACCACGGTCTCAAACCCAAGTGCAAAAAACAAAAAATCAAAAAATCATGTATCCAAATTCCCAAATGCTTGGCAAAAACAAACCTGTGAAAAAAACAAAAAGACAGCAATGTGCAGAAAAATAAAAACAATCAGCTAAGATCGAAATCAAACTCACCAGTACTGGTCTACGCGTTTCGGCCTCATATAGGCCTTTTTCAAGACTGGTTTTCTGTACTAACTGGTGGTCTTTTATAGTATTCAGGCTATCAGAACCCGGATGTAGGTTTCCCCACTTCCGGTTGTGTATTGCGTTAAGATATCCGAATGGGATACTAAACTATTCAAATGGCATTCTCTTATACATTATACTCAAAGCCTTTTCTGTCATGTTCTCCCAATATTAAAAGTAATCCGTTATTGGGTAGTGTATGCCGACTCTGTACAGCTTAACCTCCGTTCGGGCAGTGACGTCACTTCCGGTTGGCGTGAAACTGTCATAGTTTGCAGTATATTGTATGTGTTTATCTATTATAAGGTGCACCTAATTTGTGCTTCCCATATTTCATTATTACCAATGGTTTCGAATTGAGTTATTTATTATGGAATTTTGTTTATATAAATATTCCTTACAATCACGTTCTGCTTACCCAATTGGTCATGACGTCACCCGTAGCCCTATTCATTGCAGTCTCGTTAGAGGATCTTTTGGTATATAACAAACATGGGGTTAAGTCCTTACTAGGAATTACTAGGGTAAACTGGATAATATAATGACCTATATAGTCTATCGTTGGAAAGTCAAAAAGTTAAGTAGTTGCCTTATATTACCAATGAGTGAAGAGATTAGTACTACATTTTGCATTATGCCTATATTATCTTTAAAACAATCGAGTCACTCAATTTAGGACTTTTTTGTTATCCGAGGTCCCTCAAAATTAGGCAAAAATGCCTTCTCAATTATTTAGGAAAAATCAGGCCAATACATCTCATAATATCGTGATAAAATTTTTTTTATTTTTTACGAAAGAGAGGATATAGAGAGAGAATATGTATCTTCCTGATAGTGAAAGTATATCACGTTTAGGAAAACTAAAATAATCGTCAGATGTGTTGGATCTATTGACTTTCTAATATGGCTGTGCCCAAGGGGTCATCCGCTATCATTATCTGTTCGTGTAATTTGCATAGTTTCGGACTTGCATAATAGTAGGATAAAAATGTTTTATGAAGGATCTGTGTCAGTAGTTGTAAAAATACGCGATAGTTTAGTCATAATTTGTCATGTAGTCATAGTGTATCGCATGATCCCATCTTTCTCATTATGTAACTTAAAATCAGTTTACGCCAGGGGTAACACTTATCTAATTATGAGCCAGGAGTGGGAAAATGTGTTTTAGTCCCCTCAAAAATGGGGGCTACCTCTAGCCTTCTGGTCCTATGGGCCTCGAAGTAGGAATCCCTTACATACTATAGGATGAGAGTGTATATTGTGTCCCTGATAGTTTAGTGGGGAGGTCAAATATTGTTGTTTTCCTTTTTGGTCTCAGAATTTGATGTTCGAGCCTGTGTTTACTAAAATAATGAACATAGATAACCTAATTAGGTGACACCGTGGAAGGGGAGCATTAATAATTGTCGAGGAAGAGGATAGTTTACAAAGGGTTAGGGGTAGTAGCCTATGAACTTATGCTAATCTGTTTATAGACTTAGGGTTAGGGGTAATTACATATGGACATATGCAAATCTGTTTTTCAAAGCCACTAATTTTAGTGTGCTTGATCCCCACTATGATGAATAAAAGTTGGTGCAGTTGAAGCTCAATCTGAGCTATCAGTATCTAGCCATAACACATCGGAGCCGGGATACCGAGATGGAGATGATTCTCGGATTTGGCAGGATATATCAGCCTTTTATTCCATTTTTGATGGTGGTTCAGTCTTTGGATGATACAGTGAATCTAGAAGGGTATAGTAATGGTAGACTTTCATCAGGTGGTTCAGCCCTTGGATGATACAGTTAATCTGGAAGGGTATGGTGATGGTAGACTTCGTTCGTAACTTCTTCATCTTTGATATTTTTCAATTATTTTGAATATCTTAATTTTTTATTTTTTATTTTTTATTTTGTAATTTACAGGGAAGACATGTACGTCTGTACAGTATCGTGGCCATCCTCATATTTTAAGGCTGCTCATCAGTTGTGGCTATCCACTTATGGGTATCAGCTGATATTGAGTAGGTGGGAAAGGTCCTCCTTGTTATTTAATCCTTTTGGAAAAAGGCAGTCGAGGTTGAAAATCCATTTTGATTCCATAAAGCGTATTCTGTTTATATAGTCTCCGCCTCTCCAATCTTTTGTTACTTTCTCTATACCCATAAATGATAGGTCTTTTGTGTTTCCTTGATGTTTGGTTGTGAAATGGCGATAGAGTGCTGTATCCGTATTTAGTTTTTCAATGCAAAGTAGATGCTCCCGAATTCTATCCCTTAGGGTTCGGGAGGTCTGCCCTACATACTGCAGTCCGCAGGTGCATTGTAGCAGATAGATTACACCGCTGTCCCGACATCTGATCAGGTTACGGATCTTGTATTTTTCTCTCGTCTGGTGGCAACTGAAGATTGAGGATTTAATGCCGTGCCCACACGCTTTGCATGAAGGACAGGGAAAGAAGCCGTTTATCTCTTTACCATAAACGTCCTTGACACCTGATGCTTTTTTCTTCTGTAAACTAGGAGCTAGTTTACTTTTTAAATTCTTCGTCTTCCTATAAATGAATCTTGGTTTAGAAGGAAGAATCTCGCCAATGATGTCATCATCCCTTAGAAGTGACCAATGTTTCTGAATTATCCTTTCGATGATTTTCTTATTCCCACTGTATTCAGTGATCATATTGATGTTGAGAATTTCATCTCCTGGTGGTTTCTCTTTTCTTTTGTATGTCATTAGCTTAGTTCTTTCAATGTGGCTGATTTCCTGCACTTTCTTTTCCAAATCGATCTCGTTATAGCCTCGCTCTAGGAATTTGTTCTTTATAAGTTCCGCCTGTTGTTCCCATTTTTCATTAGTTGAGCAATTTTTCCTTATTCGTAATAGTTGTCCGGTCGGTATGTTATCTTTCCAGGACTTGTGGTGGCAGCTTATTCTGTGAATGAAGTTGTTGCTATCCACTTTCTTAAAGAATGTCGAAGTTTCTATTTTATTTTGGACAATCTCAATCTTGAGGTCCAGAAAGACCAAATCACTCCTACTACAGATGTGTGTGAATTTCAGATTTTCAGTACTTCTATTCATTACTTCAAAGGTGTAGTCCAAGTCTTCTTGTGTCCCCTTCCATATAATGATGATGTCATCTATGTATCGGCGATAGAGGACCAGGTCCGCACTCGCTGGGCATGACTCCCAGAAGATGTGCTCCCACTTTCCCATATATAGGTTCGTGTAGCTCGGTGCGAACCTGGTCCCCATCGCCGTACCGCATATCTGTCGGTAATACTTTCCTTCATTGCAGAAGTAGTTATGGCTCAGAATATACCGAATTCCTTCCAGAATAAACTCCTTTTGTTCCACTTGGAGATCCTCATCTCTATCTAAGAAGAATTCCACCGCTTCCACGCCCTCTTCGTGGGGGATGCACGTATAGAGGGACGTGACGTCACAGGTAGCCAGAATGTATCCTTCCTCCCAGGTAATTTCTTCTAGGAGGTTGAGTACCTGTGTCGAGTCTTTCAAGTAGGAAGGTAATTGCCTCACATATTTTTGGAGGTTTAGATCAATATATTCGGATAGATTTGAGCTCAGGGATCCAATGCCTGAGATGATGGGTCTCCCTGGCGGTTTCTCCAGTGTTTTATGGATCTTTGGTAGATGATAAATGATGGGGGTTCTTGGATGACTGATATTGATGTACTCGTATTCTTTACTGTTAAGTATCCCTTGTTCCTTGGCTTGGTCCAAAATCCTCAACAGATCCTTTTTATATGCGATTTCTGGATTTTCTGGCAGTCTCATGTAGGTTTCATTGTCTCCTAGAATCCGTGCGGTTTCCAGGTCATAGTTCACTTTATCCATGATGACAATCCCCCCTCCCAATCCATGATGACAATCCTCCCTCAACCTTTTACCCCACTAATAGTAAGGGTACAGCCATAGAGTCATTTGAGACAGTAGTATGTAAGGAGATTAGAGAGATACAGTCCAACCAATTGAAGATCAAAAGACAGAATCTCTCTAACAAACAAATAAGAACCATCAGGAATTTGGAGAACAACCATAACGTGACGATTAAACCTGCCGATAAGGGAGGGGGGATTGTCATCATGGATAAAGTGAACTATGACCTGGAAACCGCACGGATTCTAGGAGACAATGAAACCTACATGAGACTGCCAGAAAATCCAGAAATCGCATATAAAAAGGATCTGTTGAGGATTTTGGACCAAGCCAAGGAACAAGGGATACTTAACAGTAAAGAATACGAGTACATCAATATCAGTCATCCAAGAACCCCCATCATTTATCATCTACCAAAGATCCATAAAACACTGGAGAAACCGCCAGGGAGACCCATCATCTCAGGCATTGGATCCCTGAGCTCAAATCTATCCGAATATATTGATCTAAACCTCCAAAAATATGTGAGGCAATTACCTTCCTACTTGAAAGACTCGACACAGGTACTCAACCTCCTAGAAGAAATTACCTGGGAGGAAGGATACATTCTGGCTACCTGTGACGTCACGTCCCTCTATACGTGCATCCCCCACGAAGAGGGCGTGGAAGCGGTGGAATTCTTCTTAGATAGAGATGAGGATCTCCAAGTGGAACAAAAGGAGTTTATTCTGGAAGGAATTCGGTATATTCTGAGCCATAACTACTTCTGCAATGAAGGAAAGTATTACCGACAGATATGCGGTACGGCGATGGGGACCAGGTTCGCACCGAGCTACGCGAACCTATATATGGGAAAGTGGGAGCACATCTTCTGGGAGTCATGCCCAGCGAGTGCGGACCTGGTCCTCTATCGCCGATACATAGATGACATCATCATTATATGGAAGGGGACACAAGAAGACTTGGACTACACCTTTGAAGTAATGAATAGAAGTACTGAAAATCTGAAATTCACACACATCTGTAGTAGGAGTGATTTGGTCTTTCTGGACCTCAAGATTGAGATTGTCCAAAATAAAATAGAAACTTCGACATTCTTTAAGAAAGTGGATAGCAACAACTTCATTCACAGAATAAGCTGCCACCACAAGTCCTGGAAAGATAACATACCGACCGGACAACTATTACGAATAAGGAAAAATTGCTCAACTAATGAAAAATGGGAACAACAGGCGGAACTTATAAAGAACAAATTCCTAGAGCGAGGCTATAACGAGATCGATTTGGAAAAGAAAGTGCAGGAAATCAGCCACATTGAAAGAACTAAGCTAATGACATACAAAAGAAAAGAGAAACCACCAGGAGATGAAATTCTCAACATCAATATGATCACCGAATACAGTGGGAATAAGAAAATCATCGAAAGGATAATTCAGAAACATTGGTCACTTCTAAGGGATGATGACATCATTGGCGAGATTCTTCCTTCTAAACCAAGATTCATTTATAGGAAGACGAAGAATTTAAAAAGTAAACTAGCTCCTAGTTTACAGAAGAAAAAAGCATCAGGTGTCAAGGACGTTTATGGTAAAGAGATAAACGGCTTCTTTCCCTGTCCTTCATGCAAAGCGTGTGGGCACGGCATTAAATCCTCAATCTTCAGTTGCCACCAGACGAGAGAAAAATACAAGATCCGTAACCTGATCAGATGTCGGGACAGCGGTGTAATCTATCTGCTACAATGCACCTGCGGACTGCAGTATGTAGGGCAGACCTCCCGAACCCTAAGGGATAGAATTCGGGAGCATCTACTTTGCATTGAAAAACTAAATACGGATACAGCACTCTATCGCCATTTCACAACCAAACATCAAGGAAACACAAAAGACCTATCATTTATGGGTATAGAGAAAGTAACAAAAGATTGGAGAGGCGGAGACTATATAAACAGAATACGCTTTATGGAATCAAAATGGATTTTCAACCTCGACTGCCTTTTTCCAAAAGGATTAAATAACAAGGAGGACCTTTCCCACCTACTCAATATCAGCTGATACCCATAAGTGGATAGCCACAACTGATGAGCAGCCTTAAAATATGAGGATGGCCACGATACTGTACAGACGTACATGTCTTCCCTGTAAATTACAAAATAAAAAATAAAAAATAAAAAATTAAGATATTCAAAATAATTGAAAAATATCAAAGATGAAGAAGTTACGAACAAAGTCTACCATCACCATACCCTTCCAGATTAACTGTATCATCCAAGGGCTGAACCACCTGATGAAAGTCTACCATTACTATACCCTTCTAGATTCACTGTATCATCCAAAGACTGAACCACCATCAAAAATGGAATAAAAGGCTGATATATCCTGCCAAATCCGAGAATCATCTCCATCTCGGTATCCCGGCTCCGATGTGTTATGGCTAGATACTGATAGCTCAGATTGAGCTTCAACTGCACCAACTTTTATTCATCATAGTGGGGATCAAGCACACTAAAATTAGTGGCTTTGAAAAACAGATTTGCATATGTCCATATGTAATTACCCCTAACCCTAAGTCTATAAACAGATTAGCATAAGTTCATAGGCTACTACCCCTAACCCTTTGTAAACTATCCTCTTCCTCGACAATTATTAATGCTCCCCTTCCACGGTGTCACCTAATTAGGTTATCTATGTTCATTATTTTAGTAAACACAGGCTCGAACATCAAATTCTGAGACCAAAAAGGAAAACAACAATATTTGACCTCCCCACTAAACTATCAGGGACACAATATACACTCTCATCCTATAGTATGTAAGGGATTCCTACTTCGAGGCCCATAGGACCAGAAGGCTAGAGGTAGCCCCCATTTTTGAGGGGACTAAAACACATTTTCCCACTCCTGGCTCATAATTAGATAAGTGTTACCCCTGGCGTAAACTGATTTTAAGTTACATAATGAGAAAGATGGGATCATGCGATACACTATGACTACATGACAAATTATGACTAAACTATCGCGTATTTTTACAACTACTGACACAGATCCTTCATAAAACATTTTTATCCTACTATTATGCAAGTCCGAAACTATGCAAATTACACGAACAGATAATGATAGCGGATGACCCCTTGGGCACAGCCATATTAGAAAGTCAATAGATCCAACACATCTGACGATTATTTTAGTTTTCCTAAACGTGATATACTTTCACTATCAGGAAGATACATATTCTCTCTCTATATCCTCTCTTTCGTAAAAAATAAAAAATTTTTTATCACGATATTATGAGATGTATTGGCCTGATTTTTCCTAAATAATTGAGAAGGCATTTTTGCCTAATTTTGAGGGACCTCGGATAACAAAAAAGTCCTAAATTGAGTGACTCGATTGTTTTAAAGATAATATAGGCATAATGCAAAATGTAGTACTAATCTCTTCACTCATTGGTAATATAAGGCAACTACTTAACTTTTTGACTTTCCAACGATAGACTATATAGGTCATTATATTATCCAGTTTACCCTAGTAATTCCTAGTAAGGACTTAACCCCATGTTTGTTATATACCAAAAGATCCTCTAACGAGACTGCAATGAATAGGGCTACGGGTGACGTCATGACCAATTGGGTAAGCAGAACGTGATTGTAAGGAATATTTATATAAACAAAATTCCATAATAAATAACTCAATTCGAAACCATTGGTAATAATGAAATATGGGAAGCACAAATTAGGTGCACCTTATAATAGATAAACACATACAATATACTGCAAACTATGACAGTTTCACGCCAACCGGAAGTGACGTCACTGCCCGAACGGAGGTTAAGCTGTACAGAGTCGGCATACACTACCCAATAACGGATTACTTTTAATATTGGGAGAACATGACAGAAAAGGCTTTGAGTATAATGTATAAGAGAATGCCATTTGAATAGTTTAGTATCCCATTCGGATATCTTAACGCAATACACAACCGGAAGTGGGGAAACCTACATCCGGGTTCTGATAGCCTGAATACTATAAAAGACCACCAGTTAGTACAGAAAACCAGTCTTGAAAAAGGCCTATATGAGGCCGAAACGCGTAGACCAGTACTGGTGAGTTTGATTTCGATCTTAGCTGATTGTTTTTATTTTTCTGCACATTGCTGTCTTTTTGTTTTTTTTCACAGGTTTGTTTTTGCCAAGCATTTGGGAATTTGGATACATGATTTTTTGATTTTTTGTTTTTTGCACTTGGGTTTGAGACCGTGCTCTCAATTGTTTATCATGCTACAATAAGAGTTCCTTATTTTTGTTTCTAACTTGGATACAACACCACAATCGATGTTTTGACACTGAAACAGGTTTTTTCACTTTGCTGACAGACTAACATTCACTAATTAATCTTCTACACTTGAAAGTTTCTTCGCATCCATTTTTTCTTCCCTTCTACTTTTTCCACTTATCTTCACATCTGGACGTTTTTTAGGAGCACCGGAAGTCACAAATATCAACATTTTTTGAATTATTTCTTTTTTGGACACTTTTGAATTATTTCTTTTTTGGACACTTTTGAATTATCTGAGTATTATCTATCACCCTCTGTTTTTGTATCACGTTTGGATATTTATCATTTATTATTTGGATATTACTTGTGGTCTTATCGTACTTTCTTGGATCAGACCACTTCACCTGATTGTTTTTTAATATAAAGACTCCATTAGCCAGTGCTTAAATTTGCAACATTTGTTTCTACTATATCTAACTATGTATTAATGTTGATTGTTTTATGTTAAACATTTTCCGCTGTACCATGGATCCATGAGATATTTTTTTATTGTATTTTTATTGTTTTTAATAAATTTCTGTATTTTAAACAATTGTAGTACACCTAGCCTCCGTTAGTTGGCGCCCGGGACCCCTCTCACACTTGCATATTATTGTGTACAGGATGGTGACACAAGGAGAGGGCACAGACATATTGTGTACAGGATGGTGACACAGTGAGAGGGCACAGACATATTATTGTGTACAGGATGGTGACACAGTGAGAGGGCACAGACATATTGTTGTTTACAGGATGGTGACACAATGAGAGGGCACAGACATATTATTGTGTACAGGATGGTAACACAGTGAGAGGGCACATACATATTGTGTACAGGATGGTGACACAGTGAGAGGGCACAGACATATTGTTGTGCACAGGATGGTGACACAATGAGATGGCACAGACATATTGTTGTGTACAGGATGGTGACACAGTGAGAGGGCACAGACATATTATTGTGTACAGGATGGTAACACAGTGAGAGGGCACAGACATATTATTGTGTACAGGGTGGTGACACAGGGAGAGGGCACAGACATATTATTGTGTACAGGATGGTGGCACAGGGAGAGGGCACAGATATATTATTGTGTACAGGATGGTGACACAGGGAGAGGGCACAGACATATTATTGTGTACAGGATGGTGGCACAGGGAGAGGGCACAGACATATTATTGTGTACAGGATGGTGACACAGTGAGAGGGCACATACATATTATTGTGTACAGGATGGTGACACAGTGAGAGGGCACAGACATATTATTGTGTACAGGATGGTGACACAGTGAGAGGGCACAGACATATTGTTGTGTACAGGATGGTGACACAGTGAGAGGGCACAGACATATTATTGTGTACAGGACGGTGACACAGTGAGAGGGCACAGACATATTATTGTGTACAGGGTGGTGACACAGGGAGAGGGCACAGACATATTATTGTGTACAGGATGGTGACACAGTGAGAGGGCACAGACATATTATTGTGTACAGGGTGGTGACACAGGGAGAGGGCACATACATATTATTGTGTACAGGATGGTGACACAGTGAGAGGGCACAGACATATTATTGTGTACAGGATGGTGACACAGGGAGAAGGCACAGACATATTATTATGTACAGGATGGTGACACAGTGAGAGGGCACAGACATATTGTGTACAGGATGGTGACACAGGAAGAGGGCACAGACATATTATTGTGTACAGGATGGTGACACAAGGAGAGGGCACAGACATATTATTGTGTACAGGATGGTGACACAGTGAGAGGGCACAGACATATTGTTGTGTACAGGATGGTGACACAATGAGAGGGCATAGACATAGTATTGTGTACAGGATGGTGACACAGAGATAGGGCACAGACATATTATTGTGTACAGGGTGGTGACACAGGGAGAGGGCACAGACATATTATTGTGTACAGGATGGTGACACAGAGATAGGGCACAGACATATTATTGTGTACAGGGTGGTGACACAGAGATAGGGCACAGACATATTATTGTGTACAGGGTGGTGACACAGGGAGAGGGCCAGACATAGTATTGTGTACAGGATGGTGACACAGAGATAGGGCACAGACATATTATTGTGTACAGAATGGTGACACAGGGAGAGGGCACACACATATTATTGTGTACAGGATGGTGACACAGTGAGAGGGCACAGACATATTGTTGTGTACAGGATGGTGACACAGTGAGAGGGCACAGACATATTATTGTGTACAGGATGGTAACACAGTGAGAGGGCACAGACATATTATTGTGTACAGGGTGGTGACACAGGGAGAGGGCACAGACATATTATTGTGTACAGGATGGTGACACAGTGAGAGGGCACAGACATATTATTGTGTACAGGATGGTGACACAGTGAGAGGGCACAGAGATATTGTTGTGTACAGGATGGTGACACAATGAGAGGGCCAGACATATTATTGTGTACAGGATGGTGACACAGAGATAGGGCACAGACATATTATTGTGTACAGAATGGTGACACAGGGAGAGGGCACACACATATTATTGTGTACAGGATGGTGACACAATGAGAGGGCACAGATATATTATTGTGTACAGGATGGTGACACAGAGATAGGGCACAGACATATTATTATGTACAGGATGGTAACAGTGAGAGGGCAAAGGCATATTATTGTGTACAGGATGGTGACACAGTGAGAGGGCACAGACATATTATTGTGTACAGGATGGTGACTGTAACGGTACCAACCGGATACCAAGGGTTAACACCAGGGAACAATGTCCTGCATAGGGAATCAGCAATTCACAACCCAGCCAGTTTTCAGGTTTTAAACAGAATAACACTTTATTTGAAGGCAGCATACAGATTTATACAGGTTTTTGACCCCCCCCCCCCCCAGATGGGGGTTGAAAGAATGTTGTACATTAGATAAAAGGGAGAAGCGCCCTTGACATGATACAATAGGATTATATTACTTAAACACTTCAACCACAGGACACTCTTGACTCTCCTTATCACTTAGGCGTTTCTCTCTGGGGGTGATCAAACAATAGAATGCTAAGCATTAATTAGATTGTAGCTGGAGCCAGCCACTTGTGGTTAGAAAATAAAGTTAACACTTTCAGTCCTGACCGAAGGGTCTGTCACAGACAACCTTTCTTACGTTATAGTCCAGAAGTGGCTAGGTTTGCCACAATGCTCCCCCAGAACCAAGCCGGCATACACAGTCTGATCCCAACGGATCGGCTTGGGGATGTCCGGGGCAACAACTTTCGGCTCAAGTAAGCTACGGGGTGTTCTCCGCCATCTGCTCCAACTTGGCTCAGTACTGCCCCCACCCCAAACATGGAAGCGTCTCTTCCCGGAGGGACTGGGCTTGGGTAGTCACAGGGTTAACATTAGCGGGATCCATGGGAGCATAGGCAGAAACAAGGGGGGCCAAGTCATTTCCAAGGAGAACGTCAGCAGGTAAGTCCTTCTTGACCCCCACATTCACAAGTCTAGCGCCCACTCCCCAATCCAAATGTACCCTGGCAACAGGTAGGCGGAACACAGTGCCCCCTGCTACCCTCACAGCCACAGTGTCTCCAGTGTGCTGTTTCTCAGGCACCAAGTTCTCTTGAAGCAAGGTCATGGTAGCACCAGTATCCCGTAGACAACTGACCTCCTTCCCATTCACTTTAACCCGTTGCCGGTTATTCCGGTGGGCAGCTTGCACAGGGTCTGCTTCATGTAGGCTGCCCCAGCATTCTGGCGCCTCTACGTAGCGGGCCACAGGCTGAGGATTATGTGGGATTCCGCCAGCGGGTCTTCTCCAGGACTGTGCTTGATTCGCTGCATTTAGGGGACACTCTGGTCTTTTGTGCCCTAGTTGCTTACATCCAAAGCACCGAATAGGTTGTGAGTAGCCCCGCGAATTGAACCGGGCTCTCTGAGGGTAGTTCGTGGCCGGAGGCCGTGTGGTATAGCGGTGCGCCGGGGGTTGGTAACTGGCAGCTGCTGGGGTGACTGGGGGTCTGTACTCCACTCTAGCAGTGGGCAATCGGTATACTGCTCCCCCTGCCCCTCGTACTGCCACGGATCCGCCAGTGGGTGCTGTATCCGGCACCAAATGGGGAGCTATCAGGGTTAAAGTAGCTCCCGAATCCCGAAGTCCCTGGACCGACATCACCTCATGCAGAATTCCCAGGGGTTCCTCGGCTTGGGTGCTCAACACCTCATGAGCGGCTGGCTCCGTTTGGTAATGGTGAGCAGCCGCCCTTGGGGCCAGGTTCTGTCTGACCTGGTTCCAAGCTTGTCTGCTCCGATTTTGGGTGCACTCACGTGCCATATGTCCCCACTGCTTGCAGGTGTGGCATTGTATATTAGCCCGTCCGTTGTTAGGCTGTAGTCCATGGTGCCTCCTGGCATCAAAATGCTGGTCTGCTAATCTGGCTGCTTCGGTTAAGGTGAGGGGTTTTCGATCTCTCACCCATTCTTGGGCTTCTGGGGACAAGCCGTTAAAGAATTGCTCCAACAGCATCAGTTGTCGCAATTCTTCCATGGTGGTAGCTTGGCTGGCCTGTATCCACCCCTGAGATGCTTGATCCAGCTTGTGGGCCCACTCTGCATGGGAATCTCTTTCTGGCTTGCGCAGGCCTCTAAACTTGCGCCGGTATGCCTCTGAGGTAATGGCATATCTTTCCAAGATCGCTCTCTTCACTTTAGCGTAATCCTTGCTGTCCTCCCTGGGTACAGCGCGATACGCTTCCGCTGCCCTACCGGCTAGCTTGCCTGCTAGCACCGGCACCCATACGGACTGCTCCAAATCATGTAACTCGCACAGTCTCTCAAAATCCTGTAAATACCCATCAATCTCATCCTTCTCCTCACAAAACATTTTAAATGCATGGTATGGGATTTTGGGTCTTACTGGGTTGCTGAGTGCGTCCAAAATGGATTCTGCTCGGGAGGATGCATTCCGCGGACTGTGTGCCATCACGTACTCCTGCACATCTGCCATTACCACGGATAGCATATCCCGTGGTACAGGTTGGGGTAAAAATTCCAGCCTGGTCCTCATTTCCCTCTGGTATAGGGTCTCCTCCATGGCTGCTGGAGGCGTAGCGCTGCGAGCTCTGTCTCCCTCCATCAGCTCAGCAATTAATATAGCCTTGGGTTTGCTGCTGCCTATCTTTCCCCTGGCTTCTAGCAGTTCCTTTTACGTTTGTCTCTTTAGCTTAGAATAATCCATCTCCATTCACTTCGGTCCCTGGTACTCCTTCCATCTTAGTCAGTATTGTAGTAATCCCCCTCTTCCTGAGGTTACTGGCTTGTGTAGTTGCTCTTCTGGGCGATAAGGTTCATTCCGTCGCTTGCCACCAATTGTAACGGTACCAACCGGATACCAAGGGTTAACACCAGGGAACAATGTCCTGCATAGGGAATCAGCAATTCACAACCCAGCCAGTTTTCAGGTTTTAAACAGAATAACACTTTATTTGAAGGCAGTATACAGATTTATACAGGTTTTTGACCCCCCCCCCCCCCCAGATGGGGGTTGAAAGAATGTTGTACATTAGATAAAAGGGAGAAGCGCCCTTGACATGATACAATAGGATTATATTACTTAAACACTTCAACCACAGGACACTCTTGACTCTCCTTATCACTTAGGCGTTTCTCTCTGGGGGTGATCAAACAATAGAATGCTAAGCATTAATTAGATTGTAGCTGGAGCCAGCCACTTGTGGTTAGAAAATAAAGTTAACACTTTCAGTCCTGACCGAAGGGTCTGTCACAGACAACCTTTCTTACGTTATAGTCCAGAAGTGGCTAGGTTTGCCACAGTGACACAGTGAGAGGGCACAAACATATTATTGTGTACAGGATGGTGACACAGTGAGAGGGCACAGACATATTATTGTGTATAGGATGGTGACAAAGTGAGAGGGCACAAACATATTATTGTGTATAGGATGGTGGCACAGTGAGAGGGCACATACATATTATTGTGTATAGGATGGTGGCACAGTGAGAGGGCACAGACATATTATTGTGTACAGGATGGTGACACAGTGAGAGGGCACAGACATACTATTGTGTATAGGATGGTGACACAGTGAGAGGGCACAGACATATTATTGTGTACAGGATGGTGACACAGGGAGAGGGCACTGACATATTATTGTGTACAGGATGGTGGCACAGTGAGAGGGCACAGATATATTATTGTGTACAGGATGGTGACACAGGGAGAGGGCACAGGCACATTATTGTGTAAATGGTAGTGAAATAGTGGCAGGGCACAGACAGATTGTGATACACAAAACTGGCACAGTAGATGCCATGGAAGTGGTGAGTGTTGCTGTCTTTTGGACTGTTTGATTTGTACTTGGGACCTGGTGTGGAGCCCTTGACAGAGTTGCACCTTTCTGTCTGTTGTGCTGTTCCTATCTCTGAATGTGACAGAAGATGGAAGTACCAGACTGTGGTTCACAGGGAAGTAGCATGGGGACATGGCGCAGCCAGACTGGGAAACACAAGAAGCTGGCACAGGGAGAGAGCATTGTAAGACTGTGATACACTGGAGGTTTGCGCAAGTCATGCCCAGACAGTGATGTGCAGGATTCCGGCACGTGGAGAGCGCTCTTTTATTCTCACCTCTCGATCTGCGTCTTTTGGTTCCTCCGGGGACAGGTGGGAACAGTCAGCTGGGGGAGATCGTGACTTATGGGGACTTAATTTCCCTTTTAACTTTGCTGGCTGAGAATAAAAAAAATATTATTATTATACTTTATTTATGAAGCGCCAACATATTCCGTAGCACTGCCCATGGATACAGTTCATTTAAATAAAACAATATAAAACGTGTAAGAGAGAAGACAAAATTAACAAACACATACAGGAGGAATTGAGGGCCCTCTTCCAGTGGGAACTTACAATCTAGAAGGGTAGGAGGTTGAGAAACAGGAGTTGAGGACTGCAAGATTGAGAAAGATGTTATTGCATAGTTAGATGAGGGAAGTGAAATTAATTTATTATTGAGTTGGGTGGTCGGCTTCTCTGAACAGAAAAGTCTTCAGGGAGCATTTAAAGGAAGAGAGATTAGGGCAAAGTCTGACAGCACGAGGGAGAGTGTTCCAGAGGGTAGGTGCTGCACGACAGAAGTCCTGCAGTCTATCATGAGAGGAGGTGATAGCTGCGGATGCAAGGAGCAGGTCATTGTTGGATCTTAGTGGGCGGGCTGGATTATACTTGTTTATTAGAGAGGATAGGTAGAGGGGAGTGGCGTTGGTGAGAGCTTTGTATGTAAGGGTGAGAATTTTGAATTTAATTCTGCTGTGAATGGGGAGCCAATAAGGGGACTCGCAGAGAGGTGCAGCAGATGCAGAACAACGGGAAATGTGGATTTGCCTGGCAGAGGCATTTAGGATGGATTGAAGGGGGGAAAGGCAGGAAAAAGGAAGGCCAGTAAGTAGGTTATTGCAGTAGTCAAGTCGGGAGATAACAAGGGAGTGGATTATTTGCTTTGTGGTGTTAGCGCTCAGAAAAGGGCGAATCTTGGAAATAATGAGTAGATGGTTGCGGCAGGATGACAAATGGATTGGATATGGGGGCGAAGGATAGATTTGAGTCAAGTGTAACTCCGAGGCAGCGGACTTGGGGCGATGGGGAAATGGTGATGCTGTCAACAGGGATATATATATATTTTTGTAAGAAATGTGTGTGCAGGCAAAATTATATTATTAATCCAGTTACCAGTGTACATGAACACTGAAATGATGTGTTTTTAGCATATTGGAAACGTTTCAGTTATTACGTACAACACATGCATTAATACCAGGGTTAACTATTAAATATCTCAAGCTGCCCTCTTACAAAACTCAGATCTAGGTGTGTCATTATAGCCGATCACCTGCTGAGTTATTCAGTTGCCTACATAAGGCTAGATTACAAGTGGAGCTGAAAAACGCATTTTCGCGATTGTGAAAATTTTGCTACAGTTAGGCTTTTGCACTAGTCGTGTTGCGTTTGTATTACAAGTTAAAAAAAAAATTAAATTTGCAAGCGTTAACCCAACTAGCACAAAAATACTAAGTGCAAAGGGAGAAAGGCAGGCTGTGCATGCAGGAATCCAGATAAATAGATTTTTAATGAAAAAGATTAAAAAATACAAAAAGCAGCTACATACGCTGAGTGCACAAAAAAAGGTGAACAAGGCAGGTAGACAAACTGACACTGATGTCTGACTCAAAAATACTAACTTCAATTATCTCATGCACGTGCATGTATTCCCCCAATAGACAAAAAGTAGAAAAAAACGGTAAAAAAACACCCGACTCTCGCGCAAACAACATAGAATATTCACATTCCCCATAGAAGTCTATGGAGAGAAAAAAAAAACACAATCAATATAGCACATTCTTATTAGCAAATACCAATTTCTCTTTGTTCTCTTGGTATCTTTATTTAAAAAGCAGGAATGTAAAAGCATAGGAGCTGGCCCATTTTTAGTTGAGAACCTGGGTTATGCTTGCTTATTGTTGGCTAAATGTCAGCCACCAATAAGCAAGTGCTATCCATGGTGCTGAACCTAAAATGGGCCGGCTACTAAGATTTACATTCCTGCAAGAGAAAGAAGAAAAATTGATAATAGGAGTAAATTAGAAAGTTGCTTAAAATTGCATGCTGTGGGGCCGATTTATTAAATTGAGGACGGACATGATACAGTGTAGCGTATCAAGTCCGCCGCACATCGATAAATGCTGACATATGTACTGAATTTTCTAAAGTTATGCTTCAGCATAACTTTAGAAAATTCAGTACATATGATCGTTTTTTTTTTAACTAGTAGCGAAACACAAGACGTGATATAATTGAACCAATCACATCTTCTCTTTCAAGTCACGCTACACGTGACCGCCAACAGCAAATACGAACCTTTGTCTTCTAGGAGGTATGCCGCAACAGCCAGTTTAAATACACAGACATAACACGTAGTTTTTACCTCTGATGAAGAAAGATAATATTGAGATTACTCCTTCGAAACGCGTTAGGTGACATGGTCACTAGTTTATGTGACCTTTGGTTTTCATTTTTTTAATACCAGTTTTTTACATTAGTTTGTAATATTTGTTTTAAAAGGATTATTGTATATCCCTATTTTTATGAACTTTTATACACCATATCCCCTACACAAACCTGAGCTACCTACTGCTTCTGGTGATCAACAGAGGACAGGACTTTACAAATATACCAACATAAAGACATAAAAGTTAGGAGTTTCTGAAGGTCAGATAACCGGACGGAATGCCTGATGGAAGAGGTGGGTCTTTAGCAATCAGAGACGGTGCCTCTCTGATTGCGCACGGTAAAGAGTTCCAGAAAGTAGGGGCAGCGTGGCCGAATGCTCTGCAGCCTGAGTTTCTTGGCACTGAGAGAAGGGATGTGTTGGCTGACCTAAGTGAGCGGGGTGGGATGTAGGGTATCAGGAGCTCTTTCAGGTACTGTGGGCCTTGGTTGTTTAAGGATTTGAAGGTCAGCAGGCCAATTTTAAAATACGTTCGCCATTCAAATTGGAGGCCAATGCAGGGAGTGGAGAACAGGTGTTATGTGGCAGGAGCGAGTTTGATTGGTCAATAGTCTGGCTGCTGCATTTTGTACTGTCTGAAGGTGATGGAGTTCTTTTTTTGGGAGGCCCAAGTAAAGTGCATTGCAGTAATCTAGCCTAGAGGATACAAATGCATGGATTAATGTTGGCATATCATCCGGTGGAATTACAGGGAGTGCAGAATTATTAGGCAAGTTGTATTTTTGAGGATTCATTTTATTATTGAACAACAACCATGTTCTCAATGAACCCAAAAAACTCATTAATATCAAAGCTGAATAGTTTTGGAAGTAGTTTTTAGTTTGTTTTTAGTTATAGCTATTTTAGGGGGATATATGTGTGTGCAGGTGACTATTACTGTGCATAATTATTAGGCAACTTAACAAAAAACAAATATATACCCATTTCAATTATTTATTTTTACCAGTGAAACCAATATAACATCTCAACATTCACAAATATACATTTCTGACATTCAAAAACAAAACAAAAACAAATCAGTGACCAATATAGCCACCTTTCTTTGCAAGGACACTCAAAAGCCTGCCATCCATGGATTCTGTCAGTGTTTTGATCTGTTCACCATCAACATTGCATGCAGCAGCAACCACAGCCTCCCAGACACTGTTCAGAGAGGTGTACTGTTTTCCCTCCTTGTAAATCTCACATTTGATGATGGACCACAGGTTCTCAATGGGGTTCAGATCAGGTGAACAAGGAGGCCATGTCATTAGATTTTCTTCTTTTATACCCTTTCTTGCCAGCCACGCTGTGGAGTACTTAGACGCGTGTGATGGAGCATTGTCCTGCATGAAAATCATGTTTTTCTTGAAGGATGCAGACTTCTTCCTGTACCACTGCTTGAAGAAGGTGTCTTCCAGAAACTGGCAGTAGGACTGGGAGTTGAGCTTGACTCCATCCTCAACCTGAAAAGGCCCCACAAGCTCATCTTTGATGATACCAGCCCAAACCAGTACTCCACCTCCACCTTGCTGGCGTCTGAGTCGGACTGGAGCTCTCTGCCCTTTACCAATCCAGCCACGGGCCCATCCATCTGGCCCATCAAGACTCTCATTTCATCAGTCCATAAAACCTTAGAAAAATCAGTCCTGAGATATTTCTTGGCCCAGTCTTGACGTTTCAGCTTGTGTGTCTTGTTCAGTGGTGGTCGTCTTTCAGCCTTTCTTACCTTGGCCATGTCTCTGAGTATTGCACACCTTGTGCTTTTGGGCACTCCAGTGAGGTTGCAGCTCTGAAATATGGCCAAACTGGTGGCAAGTGGCATCTTGGCAGCTGCACGCTTGACTTTTCTCAGTTCATGGGCAGTTATTTTGCACCTTGGTTTTTCCACACGCTTCTTGCGACCCTGTTGACTATTTTGAATGAAACGCTTGATTGTTCAATGATCGCGCTTCAGAAGCTTTGCAATTTTAAGAGTGCTGCATCCCTTTGCAAGATATCTCACTATTTTTGACTTTTCTGAGCCTGTCAAGTCCTTCTTTTGACCCATTTTGCCAAAGGAAAGGAAGTTGCCTAATAATTATGCACACCTGATATAGGGTGTTGATGTCATTAGACCACACCCCTTCTCATTACAGAGATGCACATCACCTAATATGCTTAATTGGTAGTAGGCTTTCGAGCCTATACAGCTTGGAGTAAGACAACATGCATAAAGAGGATGATGTGGTCAAAATACTCATTTGCCTAATAATTCTGCACTCCCTGTAAGTGTTGTATCCTGGCTATGTTTTTCAAATGAAAGTAGGCAGATTTTATTACGGAGGAAATCTGCTGTTTAAAAGATAGTCCAGCGTCAATTAGCACTCCGAGGTTTCGTACCTTTGCTGAACTAACGAGTTCAGAGCCTCCAAGCTCAAACCAATTGGGCGATTGCGGGATATTTTTGATGCTCGGGGTCCTCTCACCAAGAGTAACTTTGTTTTGTCTGGGTTCATTTTGAAACAGCTAGCATTTATCCATTCTATGATGAATGTGAGCATAATACCCACAGGGTGTGCTGTGATATTTGCTTTTTTATAAGCATGTGAGGCCGCGCCGCTCTAGCCGTTGCTAGGGGCACAGCGTCTCCTTCCCTGCTCGTTGCCAGGGGCTGTGTTGGGCCTGGATCCTTGCGGCGCTGACGTCATTGCCGCATGCTCCTCTCTCTCAGATGCCAGTCTGGATTCCTGTGGCACGAATCCTGCGCCTATGTAAGTCTAGTATAGGTGTTACTTTGTGTGTTCCTGGGTATGATAGATTGTTACTACTTTGAATTGCCTTAATGTGTTTGAACTCTGCCTCTCTGACTACTCTGCCTGTTATACCCCTGAGTTGCTGGATTGACATACTGCTGCTGAACTCTGCCTGTTTGACTACTCTGACTGTTTAACCCCTAAATTGCTGGACTGATAAATTGCTGCTGAACCCTGCCTGTCTGACTACTCTGCCTGTTTAACCCCTAATTTGCTGGATTGATATACTGCTGCTAAACCCTGCCTGTCTGACTACACTGCGTATTAACCACTGTTGTTCTGGATTGCCTCTTTGTTGCCGCACCCTGCCTGCCTGCCCATTCTAGTGGTGTGCCCTTTTACTGCTCTACTGTTGTCAAATCCCGCCTGCCTGACCATTCTAGTGGTGTGCCCTTGGACTGCTTTGCTGTTGCCAAACCCTGCCTGCCTGACCATTCTAGTGGTTTGTCCTTTAACTGCCCTGCCGTTGACGCTGGGGACTGCCCTGCCTGTGGTGAGTGCCGCCTTCCTCATCTTACTGACTTTCTCTGCTCTGGGATATTCCCTATCATTGCAGCTCAACGCCGGGATAACAAGACTACTAGCCAAGTTTGGAATATCCCACAAGCATTACATTATACTTGGGCCATGGAGCCAGATGAGGTGGCACAAGCTGTTTATCTTCAGGGACAGATGTTGGGAATCCATACCACACAGTTGCAGAATATGGATTCCAAGCTAGAGGCTATTACCGCTCAACTCTCCTTACTAGTTACAATAAGGAATACCGCTCCTGTTGTTTCACAACCAGTCCATACTCCTGGTACTGTGACTTCTTCCTCTGCTTCTGGAAGTATACCCCGGATACCTTTGCCTGACAAGTATGAAGGTACTACTGATTGCAGGGGCTTTCTTAACCAATGCAGGCTGCACTTCCGCAATGATCCTCACACCTTTCAGTCTCACCAGTCAAGGGTCACCTTTATCATTTCCTTACTGAAAGACAAGGCCCTAGCCTGGGTCTCTCCCCTTTTGGAACAGAACGCTCCACTCCTGCATGATGCTGATGATTTCATTTCTGCTTTATCTTCTGTGTTTGGGACTTCTGGCTGTACCACTGCTGCAGAATATTCTCTCTCCTGAATCTCCGCACAATTCTCCATCAAGTTTCGCACCTTGGCACTTGAAACCACTTGGGATGGCAGTGCTCTCAAGGCAGCCTTTAGGAGGGGTCTGCATGAATGCATCAAAGATTAACTCACTTATCGTGATATTCCTTCTTCTTTGGATGACTTTATAACGCTTTGTATCAGTCTGGACTCTCCCTTTCAGGAGAGACAAGCCGAGAGAGACAGAACAAGGAGGGTCCTTCCCTCCCGTCCTCCTGTTCAGCTGGTTTCGGCAGTATCCTCTATCCCTTCAGCAGCTATATTAACCTCAGTGTAGGAATCTATGGATCTCTCCTCCTTCAAACCTTCAGAGTCTGAAAGACATTGTGGATCTAACTCAAACTAACTAAAGGACTGTGACATTCGACCAGGAAAAGCCAATGCTTAGGGGATAACACAGGGGTACCTCTAAGCATGATCTCTACTAAATCCCTTCACTCCTCTTGGATCCTGGTACCTGTTACCCTTACCTTCATTCAGAATACTGTCCACACTCAAGCCTTCATAGATTCAGGGGCAGCTGGAAACTTCCTGGATCACTGTTTCATGATTCAAGCTGCTCACTCTTTTGCAGAAAAGACATTGTCTCAAAATAACTACTCTGGATGGCACCCCCTTGTTTCAGGCTTGATTCATTTTGAGTCAGCACCCTGACCCTGACTGTGGGAGTCCTTCAAACCGAACAGCTGCAGTTTGAGGTCATTCATTCCCCAGCATAGCCTGTCATCCTTGGTCTTCCTTGGCTTCAGGTACACAATCCACAGTTCGACTGGGCTGAGGGACAACTGTCCTCCTGGGGTGCCTCCTGTTTCCACTCCTGCCTTGTTAAAGTTACTCCTCTGCTCCACATTCCCATAGCCAGTATACAGACTTCTTCAAACCTTCCTTCAGTATACGCAGACTTTGCGGGTGTGTTTGAGAAAAAAGCAGCCGACGTGCTGCCACCCCACCATCCTTATCTTGTTCTTAGCAAGATCGACCTTATGGAGGACTTATCCACTCTTCAAGGCTGAAACCAAATCCATGGAGGAGTACATCAAAGGGAACCTAGCTAAAGGTTTCATTCGCCCTTCCTCCTCTCCTGCTGGGGCAGGCTTCTTTTTTGTCAGTAAAAAAGAATGGTGGGCTCAGACCCTGCATTGACTACAGGGCCTTGAATAACATAACCATCAAGAATCGCTATCCCATACCATTGATCACCGAACTGTATGACTCACTCTAGGATTCTCGCTTTTACACCATATTGGACTTACATGGGGCATACAATCTGATTCGCATCTTTCCAGGTCACAAATGGAAGACCGCCTTCAACACAAGATCTGGGCATTACGAATACTTTGTCAACGATGTCTTCCGTGACCTCCTCAACCCGCACTGTCATCGTCTATCTGGATGATATCCTTGCATTCTCTTCCACTTTAGAGGAGCATCATAGACACGTGAGACAGGTGCTTCTACGTCTCAGAGACAATTCTTTAGTAGCCAAGCTAGAAAAGTGTGAGTTTATCAAGTTCAAATCCAATTCCTTGGTTATGTCATCTCGAAGGAGGGTTTTGCCATGGATCCTGCTAAACTCCTGCTTTGAAGGAATTACAGAGGTTCTTGGGGTTCTCCAATTATTACTGCAAGTTTATAAAGAACTCTTCTCAAACAGTTACTCCTCTCTCGGAATTGACAAAACGGAACAAATACTGCAAACATTGGCCTCCTGAAGCCATAAATGCCTTCGCTTGTCTGAAAAAGGCTTTCTGTTCAGCTCCTATGCTCCGCCATCCTGATCCTGACCTACAGTTAACTTTAGTAGTTGATTCCTCCGAGATAGGGGCTGGAGCAGTTCTTACCCAAAGGGATCCTTTGACTTCCAAGTCACACCCTGTAGCCTTTTTCTTTAAATGCTTTACTCCTGCTGAGAGGAACTACAATGTGGGTAATCGTGAACTCTTAGCCATTAAGATGACTTTGACTGAATGGCGTTATTTGTTAGAGAGCACCGCCAATCCCATTCAAATTCTCACCGACCACAAGAATCTGACTTACCTAGAGACTGCTCATCGACTCAATCCTCAGGAGGTCAGGTGGGTCTTGTTCTTTTCCTGTTTTAACTTTGTGGTCTCTTATCTTCCTGGGACCAAGAATAAGAAGGCGGATGCCCTTTCCCGTCAGTTCCCTCACTCAAGTGACTCCTCTGAAGCTCCTATTGAACACATCATACCTCCCTCCTGTGTGGTTGCTCAACTTAAAACCACCCTTCTGCAAAGATTGCAACGTGTCCAGTCTAGTAAACCTCCTAGAGCCCCTGTGGCCTCCGATATCCTCTTTGTACCTCTGAACCTACGCACCCCTGTGCTATCCTGGGCTCTTGATAGTAAACTCTCAGGACATCCTGGTTTGACTAGGACTTTTAAGCATCTTTCCCAACACGTATGGTGGCCTACTATGAAGTCTGACGCTCAGGATTATATGAAAGCCTGCACAACTTGTGCTGCTAACAAAATTCCCCGATCCTTGCCTTCTGGCTTGCTCCAAGCATTGTCCATTCCCAAAAAAACATGGACACACATAACAATGGACTTCATTGTGGACCTTCCTCCTTCTGACCACCATACAGTTATCTGGGTTGTGGTGGAACGCTTTTCCAGACTGGCTCATTTTGTACCCCTAACCAAACTGCCTTCTGCCCAATAATTAACGTCTCTTTTTCTCTTGCATGTGTTACGACTTCATGGCATTCCTGTGAATATTGTTTCCGACAGAGGTCCACAGTTCATCTTTACCTTTTGGAGAGCCTTTTGTTACTTGATTGGAACCACTGTTTCCTTGTCTTTTGGCTACCATCCTCAGACCAATGGACTAACTGAGAAAGGAAACCAGGATCTTGAAGCCTGTCTTAGAGCCTTTGTCAACGCTCACCATACCAACTGGTCTGAGTTGTTACCCCTAGCTGAGCTGGCAAGAAACTCTTCTCTTAAATGTTCTCCATTTCAAGCCGCAGCAGGGTATCAACCTTGTGTCTTACCTCTCTCTGCTACGTGCACTGGTATAAAAAGTTTGCTGATCGTCATAGAGCTTCTGTACGTGCCATCTCAGTGGGTGAATGTGTTTGGGTCTCTACTCGACATATTCGTCTACGTCAACCCTGTCACAAATTGGGGCCTATGTTTATTGGCCCTTACAAGGTCCTGAAAAGATTGTCTCCTGTTGCCTACAAAGTGGCCTTACCCAAAACCCTGCGCATACACCCAGTCTTCCACATCTCACTACTCAAGCCTTACATCAAGAATAGATATACCCGGCTCCGAGCTCCTCCTCCTCTGCTCCTAGTCCATGGTGACCCTGAATATGAGGTAGCTAAGATCCTGGACTCCAGATACAGGCACAGACAACTGCAGTATCTAATACACTGGAAGGGTTACTCTGTGGCAGATCATTCCTGGGTTCCTGCCTGTGATGTGCATGCTCCATCTTTGGTCTCCAGTTTCCATGCTGCTCATCCTTTGAGGCCAGCCCTGGTTCCCAGAGGGAACCCTTGAGAAGGGGGCTATGTCACACCGTGCCGCTCTAACCTTTGCTAGGGGCGCGGTTTCTCCTTCCCTGCTCGTTGCCAGGGGCTTTGTCAGGTCCGGATGCTTGCGGCGCTGATATCATCTCCGCATGCTCCTCTCTCTGAGATGCTGGTCTGGATTCCTGTGGCGCAAGTCCTGTGCCTATGTAAGTCCCTCAATAGCGATCTTTCACTGCCCAAGTATAGGTGTTATTTTGTGTGCTCCTGGGTGTGATAGATTGTTATTAGAGTATTGCCTTAATGTGTTTGAACCCTGCCTGTCTGACTACTCTGCCTGTTATACCCCTGAATTGCTGGATTGATATACTGCTCCTGAACTCTGCCTCTCTGACTACTCTGCCTGTTTAACCCCTAAATTGCTGAAGTGATATACTACTGCTGAACCCTGCCTGTCTGACTACTCTGCCTGTTTAACCCCTAATTTGCTGGATTGAAATACTGCTGCTGAACCCTGCCTGTCTGACTACTCTGCTTATTAAACCCCTGTTGTTCTGGATTGCCTTTTTGTTGCCGAACCCTGCCTCCCGGACCATTTTAGTGGCGTGCCCTTGGATTGCTTTACCGTTGCCAAACCCTGCCTGCCTGACCATTCTAGTGGTTTGTCCTTGGACTGCTCTGCCGTTGCCGCTGGGGACTGTCCTGTATCTCAATGTTAAAGCCCTTTGCCTTTTTTTTCTGACACCTGTGATCTCATATCTTTGAGCCCTTACAACTTTTTTGTGCAATATTTTTTTATAAATAATTTTTATTAGATGGTGTTAATATGAGTGTAACTGTACTTTATAATGTATTTTTTAAGTGTTTTGCGCAACTTTTTTGTTTTGGAAAACAGCCACAGCTCTGAGAACACGGAAAGGATTGAAGCATTAATCTTGATTGCGCTAGCACAGTCAAAATTTCGCTCAACATTTTAATATCAGCGCAGTAAAAAAAAATGTTTGCGCCTCACTTATACTCTAGTCCATACTGTATTAAATCCCCCTAGAGGATGACCCAAGTAATTGGCGGTATAAGATGTATTGGATGTGCATAAAGTCTGTGATTGGATATAAAAATGAATTTGCTACAGGTAGACTCTGAAATTTGTAAAAGCAACTTTTATATAGTGATTTTTTTAAAATTAAAGTTATATTTAAAGGGACAGTCTAGTCCAAAGTAAAATTCCATGATTCAAATAGAGAAGGTTATTTTAAACAATTTTCCAATTTACTTTTATCACCAATTTTGCTTGTTCTCTTGGTATGCTTAGTTGAAAGCTAAACCTAGGAGGTTCATATGCTAATTTCTAAGCCCTTGAAGGCCGCCTCTTCTCTCAGTGCATTTTCACAGTTTTTCACCACTAGAGGGTGTTAGTTTATGTGTGTCATATAGATAACACTGTGCTCACACATGTGGAGTTTAGGTAAGCCAACTCTGATTGGCTAAAATGGATGTCTGTCAAAAGAACTGAAATAAGTGGGCAGTTTGCAGAAGCTTAGATACAAGGTAATTTACAGAGGTAAAACGTGTATTTATATAACTGTGTTGGTTGTGCCAAACTAGGGAATGGGTAATAAATGGATTATCTATATTTTTAAACAATAACAATTCTGGTGTAGATCCCTTTAAGTGGTTGCTTTTAAAGCAATGTTTGAGATTTATGCACTTAATACAGAAAAAAACACGAGGGCAGCTGTATAAGAAAGCTACTTACAGCTGTATAAGAAAGCTACTTACAGAGGTTTCACAAGCTGCACTTGAAACATAGCCTTCTGAGGTCCCTCTCTCTGTGCCTGTGGGGGAAAAATAAACGTTACCAAAAAAGAAAAAAAAATTATAAAGGCCATACAAAAATTGAGTAAGTTACAAAGCATATTAAACATTTTCAGATAGTAAAATATTTAATTATGTGTAGTACAAAAATGCTTTGAAATATACTTTCTTTATCTATTTTGTCCGCTTTTGTGTAAAAATTATGGGCTTTCCAGTTCACCTGAGTTTTTATAGAGTAATGGGCACCTCCATGTTGAAATCTACGTTTCCTTTATTTAATCTTCTCTAATGAGGACAAAGGTGACAATGAATATGTAGTATATAGCAATGTTAAAGTGACCTTAAACCCTTTTAAGTAGGTATTTAACACTGTGTACCTTAGTACCAGATATATTTAAAAAATGTACTTAAGAATTCTCATTTAACCATTTTGCTACTGGTAATTTCCGATAAAAATCTGCTCAAAATGCCAGAGAAATTTTAGCATTTTTGCTGTTAGTCCGTTTAAACAGAAATAGAGCCTTTTTATTTACCTATGAACTATCTCTTTCTCTCTCTCTCTCTCTCTCTCTCTCTCTCTCTCTCTCTCTCTCTCTCTATATATATATATATATATATATATATATGTAGGCAACCCAAGGTGTTAATCTAGGCCTATTTGGCCACCAAAAACGATCATATAAAAAATAACTTTGGGTTTATCACTAAAATTATTTACACACAACTACTGCAGTCATAAGACAAAATAGTTGTAAAAACTTATTTGGGGTCCCCTTTATTCAGAAACAGCAGGTATGCTTGTGTTTGCCGTTGTTTTTTAGGAATTAGAACCAGGGCTTAGGGTTTCTGCTGGACCAACTCTGTTCTAAATTTATCTATTTATCTGTTCGTTTGTATGTCTATCAGGCTTGGCGCCAGCTGGGTCACATAGCTATTGGCTAAGAGGTGGAAACGTCACCTCACAGCAAAATATCGTTCTGCCATGGGCTGCCTGAGGACTCAGAGCTCAGTGCAAGTCACTAGACTCTATGATTTATTTTTCTAGTATCCTCCATAGTAAGGATGATAACACAATTTGGGACTATCCCCTGGGTGTCTCCAGCAAGAGATTGTGACCAAACATTTAAACATTTATCTCTGCTAATCACTCACTGATTAGGTAATCGCTCAATTATTTGTTTGTATTTTATCTTTCTACTCACAAATTAAAATTTTCCATTTATTTTTAATAAACTGAACTTTTTTTAAATAATTTTTGGACAGATGTATGTTGTTTAATATTTAAATTATTAACCAGAAAATGTTCTTTGACATTTGTTTTAGCATTCAAATACAGTATATCCGTAAAACAAATGTACAGTAGATTTGAACATTCAGATTTAACAAAAAAAATGTACCATATTTCTTTGTTGAACAGTTTTGGTCCCTATGTGGAGTGGGTATTGAGGTTTCAAAAATAATAAGTGCATATCTATGATAAATGATGTAGGGTTCAAATAAATTAGTACCCCATTTTTTATTTTAACTTTTTATGTGTCTGTTTATTTTCTGCCAGGAAAAAAAATACTGTAAATGAGTTTGAGTTCTTAAAAGAAAAAAAATAAATAAATATATATATATATATATATATATATATATATTTACATACACACATACATACATATAATATATAGCCAATACAGTTTTAAATGTTTATGATCAGCAAACAAACCTAGGGATTATTAAAGGTAGGTAAGCAATGCAGTAGTGCAGCAGAAAAAGCAAGAAAGACGCAGGATAGAATATCAGTGTTGTAAAGAAAAAGCTATTAAAATCTATTAAAAGTGAGGTATTTATGCAACTCTATAGAACATGTCACTTAGACTATTGTGTACAATTTTCCACACCCTATCCCTAGAAGTATACAAATAAACTAGATACTGTAAACAGAAGGGTACTAAACTATAACATGGTTTGAATAACACAACCCATGGAGAAAGACATGAATATGCATAGCTGTTGGGTTTCTAGATTAAGATGATAGTCATCCATAAAACTGAAATATTTTCACAATAGGTTTAACACCAGAACAAGGGTTATGATATCAGTTCAGTAGCAGTTTATATAAGCACTTGTCATCGCAAAGGGAGGTTGAGACATGACTTCCAAAAGTGGTGGTAAGGAGACCATAAGAGAATACAATAATGCTAAACTTCACATGCATACACATAAACATCTCAGTATTTGTTTATTTATTATTTATGTTGTTGGAGGTCTCTCCTGTTGCGTGCAAATGGAATAATGATGATATTGTAACCCTGGCTAAGACTTTTATTATGCAAAGCCAAGGGCAGTGTCCTCACCTGCTACTCAGCTGGGCTATTTTTGGAAGCAGAGGCTGAATGGCTGGGACATATGGATGGGATAAACACACAGCTGTTATTTCCACTCTCTCATCTGGGGTCTTCCTTGTTAAAATCACTCATGATGTTTGCTCGATACACTAAGGAATGAAATTACTGTGTCTTGGAGAGGTAAGTTGCACTTTAGTGAATCAACTCTTTAGAATACTATAAGGAAAATTTCCCTATGTCTTTTTTAATTTTAATTAATAATTTATAATTAAATAATTATATAAATTCATAATTTTCATTTCTACTTGGACAAAAATATTTTAAATGCTATTGTTAGATGTACTTTGTTAAAGCAGAAGTCGTGTGTAGTCTAGTACAGTAATATTGTATTATGCTGCAGGATAAAATGTAAGTTAAAAAGCCTGTCATTCCCTTTAAAAAAAAAGAAAAGAAAAACATTTGTAATGTTCCTAAAATACCAGTACTCTTAAATACATAACTGAACATCTGTATGATGCTTTAAATTAATATTTCTTGTGTGTTTTATTTTCTTTCCTATTTAAAAAAAAAAAAGAGCACTCACATCCTGTCTACTGTCAATGTGGAACAGATTAGATTCATGTTTACACTCACATATCTTTATAATATGAAAAAATATGACTCTTCACTCACTGAAAAATGTATTGTTCCTTAGTACTGAGAAGCAACAAAATACATACTTCTTAAATATATTAAAAAAAATACATCAAAATAAGTTAAAATTCATAAAAAAAAGAAAGAAAAGAAAAATAAAGCTTTTGTTTTAAAAGTCAGAATTTGTGAGTATTTTATATTAAAGTTTTAATAAATTAATTAACTAATCAATTACACAGGTAATTAAAAAAAAAAAAAAATATTTAAGGTGAAGAGTTAGACCAGTATTTTTTTTTTTTTCTTTAAGTTTTTTTTAGGGTGTTAAATTAAAAACAAATAATTCATTATTTATTATATTTTAATAGAATTAACTTATTATATTTTAATATAAATTTGTTTCTGACCAAGAGAAGTATAAAATACAAACCTGCAACTGTATGTGAAATGTATCAATGAACACAGTAATTGAATTTTATTGCAAAAACAATTCACCATTAATATTAGGTAATTTCATAATGATCAATTTTTTTTTTACATTTTATTCAGATGTTTAACTGAAAAATATTATAATTAATTATTTGTTATTATTATAATTAATAAAATTGGTTTTCAACCCGGATTTTTAAAAACAAAAAAACATGTTTTTAATGTGTCACTGTGTGTGCTTTAATTATTTCCTGATTTTTTCCACACATATCACGGTGTACAGATTTGAACTTTGTTTTCATAACATTGCATAGACAACATTTCTTGCTCAATCAGAAGAAACAGTGCCAGTGCCCATTCCAGTTTCCCACGCCTGGCATGGCGCTGCCCACAGGCAGTCATTACGAGAAAGGTCAGCGTTTCATAGATTAAATTCCTGTCTTTTTACTGGACAATGGTACGCTTTCCCGGGACCCCCTCAAAAGGCATTGCAGGCATACCAAGGAAAGGTTTGTATAGGGATAAACAATGCCTTACTGAGTGGTTAAGTAACCCTTCTGTGGCTGGAACCTTTGCAACAGTTCTTCTGTAACCCAATATGCTCTATAGGCCTTCTATAAACATCACAGCTTAGCACAGCAGCACAGTCTTTTTCAACTTTAAAGCATTTGAGAAGCTAAATTTGTATAAATTATTTTTCAAACACAATTTCTAGCAGTGAATACAATTCAGGTCATGACTCACTAAACTAAAGAATGACTGATGTTGCCGTTTACTGTGCTTCAAATTTTTCCCTAACAAACCGATTGTGTACTGCATAAAATACGCCAGTGTATGAAATTATTATTATGAGAAAATAACATAAAATGTGACACCAAATGATTCTTGTGTTACAGTTTGTAAAATAGACTGTAAGCTTGCTGAGACTTGACTAAAAGCTCTTCAAGAAAGCATATCTCACTATACCTCTAGATTGTAAGCTCCTTGTGATGGAATTTCCAACTATACCACTAAGCTCTATGATAAAGAGTCTCCAATTCTACAACTAGAGTGTTAGCTACTCAAAATAAAGTATATCATATTACCACTGGATTGTAAGCTCCTTGGGACAAAGTCTCCAAGTATACCACTAGATCACAAGCTTCTTAGGACAAAGTGTCCATTATACCACTAGATTTTAAGCTCCTTGACATGGAGTATCTCATTCTATTAGATTGTAAGCTTTTGGGACACATTATACCAATATATTATAAGCTCTTTGGGATAGATTCTCATATGATACCACTAGACTGAAAGCTTCTTGGGATGAAGTCATCCATTACACCACTAGACTGTAAACTTCTCTGGATAGTATCTACCATACCATTAGACAGTAAGCTCTTTGGGACAGAGTCTCACACAAGACTGTAAGCTTCTTTAGATAGTATCTACTATACCATAAGGCTCCTTGGGACACTGTCTTTCATTATACCCCTAGACTGTATGCTGCTTGTGACAAGCTCTCTCATTATACCTCTAGATTATAATATACTTGAAATAGAGTCTCTCAATATACCTCTAGATTTTAAGCTCCATGGGGCAGGTTCTCTCATTATACCACTAGACAGTAAGATCATTGTGACAGGCTTTCTCCTTTTACTACTAGATGGTAAGCTCCTTGTGACAGGGTCTCTCATTATACCATTAGATTGTAATATCTTTGTGACAGACTCATACCACTAGATTGTGAGCATATTGTAACCGGTTCTCTTCTTGTACTAATAGATTTTAAGCTCCATGTGAGGGGATCTCTCATTATACCTCTAGATTGTAAGCTCTTTAGGACAGGGTCTCTTATTATTTCACTAGATTGTAATATATTTGTGACAGACTCATACCACTAGATTGTGAGCATATTGTAACCGGTTCTCTTCTTATACTACTAGATTTTAAGCTCCATGTGAGGGGATCTCTCATTATACCTCTAGATTGTAAGCTCTTTAGGACAGGCTCTCTCATTATACCACTAAATTATAAGCTCCTTGCAACAGGTTTTCTCATTATACCACTAGATTGTAAGCTCTTTGAGATAGGCTCTCTAATTATACCACTAGATTGCAAGCTCCTTGCTAAAGGCTCGCTCATTATACCACTAGATTGTAAGACCTTTGAGATAGGGTCTCTCATTATACCACTAGATTGTAAGCTCTTTGAGACAGACTCTCTCATTATACCACTAGATTGCAAGCTCCTTGCAACAGGCTCGCTCATTATACCACTAGATTGTAAGCTCCTTGTGACAAGCTCTCTTATTATGCAACTAGATTGCAAGCTCTTTGGGACAGGGTCTCTCATTATACCACTAGATTGTAATCTTCATGGGACTTGCTCTCTCATTATACCACTAGATTGTAAGTTCTTTGGGACAGGCTCTCTCATTATACCACTAAATTGTAAGCTTTTTGAGACAGGGTCTCTCATTATACCACTAGATTGTTGGCTCTTTGGGACAGGGTCTTTCATTATACCACTAGATTGTAAGCTCTTTGGGACAGGGTCTCTCATTATACCACTAGATTGTAAGCTCTTTGAGACAGGGTCTTTCATTATACCACTAGATTGTAAGCTCTTTGGGACAGGGTCTCTCATTACACCACTAGATTGTAAGTTATTCAGGACAGGCTTTCTTATTATACCACTAGATTGTAAGTTAATCGGGACAGGCTTTCTCATTATACCACTAGATTGTAAGTTATTCAGGACAGGCTTTCTTATTATACCACTAGATTGTAAGTTATTTGGGACAGGCTTTCTCATTATACCACTAGATTGTAAGTTATTCGGGACAGGCTTTCTTATTACACCACTAGATTGTAAGTTATTCAGGACAGGCTTTCTTATTATACCACTAGATTGTAAGTTATTTGGGACAGGCTTTCTCATTATACCACTAGATTGTAAGTTATTTGGGACAGGCTCTCTCATTACCACTACACTATAAGTTCCCTGCTACAGGGTCACTGATTACAATGACACACAATTTGTATATTCCAGTATCAGCCCTACACAGGGGGCGGGTAATGACATGTTGCCTTTTTTACAGACTCTGGCTTTGCTGCAGCCACAGAAACTCAAAGATTCTCACAGCTGTGGCTCCATTATCCATTTTTGGACCCACTCTGGAACAGGTTTATGGTTTATTATCCTCCCGTCACACAGTGCCACCCACGCAGGCTTTGAATGTCACCCAGCACAACAAGTCAACAAACAACATGTTTGCCTTCCTCAACCTAATGATGTCTAAAAAAACTTACATGCTCACACTGTGACACATTCATAACATAAAACTCTAAGTTTTATTTTTTTTTTTAATTTTCTTTGGTCAATGAACCTTTATAGAACATTGATAAAGTGCAAAATTCTCTAACTCTGCAAACTCTGTGTGAATGCTGCAAGTAAAAGTAATCTGACCAGTGAATAAAAATGACCAGTAAATAAAGTAGATTTGCATAATCAATAAATGCATGTTAACAAGACAATGCAATATCAATTAGTCTGAACATAAAATGAGTAGACACATTTCAAAGTTATGTCTATTTCAACTCCTTCTGTATCATGTGACAGCCATCAGCCAATCACAAATGCATATATGTATATTCTGTGAATTCTTGCACATGCTCAGTAGGAGATGGTGACTCAAAAAGTGTAAATATAAAATGAATGTGCACATTTTGTTAAAGGAAGTAAATTGGAAACTTGATTAAAATTGTATGCTCTATCTGAATCATGAAAGTTTAATTTTGGCTTGAGTGTCCCTTTAAATTCCTTTTCCATGTAATATTTTAAACGTTGATAAAGGGAGTGAATATTCCATTACTTCTAATTAAGCTTTAAAATTTTAGTTTTTTCTATTTTGCAACACAAAAACTTAATATTGTGTATTTTCTGATGCAAATTTCAGCTTTTAGTATTTCGTTTCTTTGGACTGACCCAGTCCATTACACATTATTATTTCCTTAAAAGGGACATTAATCACTTTGAGATAGTAATATAAAATGATACATCATATGTTTTTAAAAAAATCTACAGTATCTTTCATTATTTATTTTGTCCCTTTTTCCTGTAATTCCGTACCTGTTAGAAATGGAAGTGTTATATCCCACACAGCCATTGGCTGCACACTCTAGTGATCTATTTATAACTGTCGCTAATTGGCTACAGCAGAGAAGGTAACCTAGGTTACAACATGGCAGCTCCCACTGTTTTATAGACACAACAACTTTACATTTAGTTTGTCAATATTTAAACAGCTAAAAATAAATCTACATGTTATTGTCAGACTAATCTTTGACTGCATCATTCTATCTATCATTTATTTAGTGTTTAATGTCCCTTTAAAATCTTTGTTCCAACTTAAGAATCTGGGATATAGATGAGAAGCATGATGCTCTTTGTATTTCAAAATAAAGTCTATGCTTATGCTACATGTTTTTATATGGAAAAGCCACTAGTTCAGTTGTGGTATATAGGAATGCCTCCCACCCCCTAATGTGCATCTGTGGTTTATAAATAAACTCTTTAAAAAAAAAAAAAAAGTAGAATCACTTCATGTGAGATTCCAGCAACTTCAGAAGGGCTCTGCTTTTAGAACAACTAAAAATCCTCTTTACAGGGAAGTCTAAAAGTAGTTTTAGTCTGAGAGCACATCTAACATCTAACTAAGCTTCTCCTCCAATTAAGAGAAAGAATACAAGTGGAGCGCTAACAGTTACACGGGAGCAAAAATGGGTTTATCGTGCGTGTTTGCGCACATCGGGTTTTCCGCTCGTATTTACAAGTTGAAAGTAAACATGATTGCTTGAGTACAATTTACGCCAGAATGATATAATAACACCATCTATTAAAAATTATTCACAAAAAATATTGCGCAAAAAGTGCTCAAAGATATGAGGTCTCAGATGTTAGAGAAAAAAGGCTGTAAAGGGCTTTGACATAGAGATACATACATACCTGTCTAAAGATGTATATGTATGTTTGTATATATATACATATGTATTTTTATGTGTATATATGTACTTAAAGACGTATATACACATACAAATATATATGTACACATACTGTATATATAAGTCCGTTGGAACCCTTCGCAGTAAGTAGATGAACACATGTAAAATCTTATTTATGCAATATTCAAATTTAATAAGGTGTTATAGGGGGATATTTATCAAAGCGTCAACCGAAAATACACTTGAATTCCGCGTCGTAATTATCGCGAGATTGATCCGCCGTAGTAATCAAAGCGCCAAGATCGGCAAATGTTGAAATGTGTGACGTAACATATGATCCTGCGATCTCAATCTGACACAGATCGACGCGAGTTTAAAACCCATGGAATTTGAGCAGAATCGTGTTCATTTGCCCTCCTATTCGACACTATTTGAAGCTCTCAAGAAGTTATCAAAATTTCTACAGTTACGCTTGCGTCTTTTCCACCTCAGCGTACCTGGTTTTCAATCCGCAACCCTTCAGGTCGCGGATGCCATAGAACTCAATGGGAGTCTGAAAACACAGAAAGCTTATGTTCGATACTGCAAGAGAATGAAGTATATTACATAATAAAAGTAAATTAGAAACTTTATTAAAATTGTATACCCTTTCTAAATCATACAATATTATTGCTCCACATTTGGTGCACTAGTAGATATAGGGATAAAAATGAAAATTACATTACTACTTATAGATTATGCTACAACTTTGTCTCTCATTACAAATCAAGGGGACAATATTATTTCTACATATTTGGTGCAAAGTTTTGCGCCAAACTTGTTGCACTAATAGATATAGAGATAAAAATGAAATAAATACACAACATAATATAGCTAACTTCCTTTTTATTTGTTTGAAAAAAAATCTATGTGCACCATGTTTAAGCCATGTAATTCATGTACCACTCTCCACTTCGCACCATATTTGATGCAACACTTTTCGCACCAATTATGACGCCAACTCCTAAAGAACCCAACACTAGTGAACTTTTCCACCACTTTTGATTGGAATATGCATAATCACATGATTTATGACATCAGCCAATCTGATTCAAATATACATTATAAACTATAACTAACAAATTAAATTGCTCGATACTTGTGTCATTGATCACTCATCAGAACTTGTAAGTGCCATTTGTTACATTGTGTATTACACTTTGAAAGTATGTATATGTGAAATTAGTCTTAAACATAAACATTGATGCTGACTTTAGGACACACAGTGTAATATTTTAGACAAAGATTTTAAAATTTGATGTTTGATTCAATAGAATCTTAAGCTGATAGCTCAAAGGGATAGCCCACCTAACTTTAAACTGCCATGAATCAGATACAGCAGAAATTAAAATCACCTCTTTACTGTCATGCTATTTTCAGTGTATTTCTTCCTTCTCTTGAGCTGGCAGGAACCAACCTTGTGCTTAAAGGGTCATTAAACTACCATCATCAGAAAATCAGAAATATGTATTGAAGAATACATACTTGAAAACAAGAGAAATCTCAATGTATCCTTCCTGGTAAATTTTTTTATAAATAAATAAATATATAGAACATATTCTGCTATGTGAAGAACGTTGGTATGTGAAATATTCATATTTTCATATCGGTTTAGCACACTTGAGAATATGGGGCGAATCTATCAAGCTCCGCACTGTCGGATCAGGTCCGCCAGACTTTCTTAAATAGGCGCCTATGTGATCATGTTTGCGCGCAAGTATGGTGTTAGTTATTTTTCCACTTTTTTTGCTCCATTGAATTCTACGGGGGAATAGGTTATTGTGTGCGCAATATTCTAAGTTTGGCTTTTTACGCGCGTCGGGTTAGCGCATAAGCAAATTCAGTTTACTTTCAACTCATAATACAAGCGCAACCCAACGCGTGCAAAAAGCTTACTTCTAGTGTATTACCAGGAGTTTCTCAGCTAATTACGTTTACTCATGGTCCACAGGAATGGATTACAAGAGAATTAAATCTGAGACAGACCTAAAAAAAATATATCACTTAGTAAACACTTAAACAGGGCATTTTACTCATCCTGCACAAAGCTGCATATCTCAGCTAGATGTCTGTGTCCCTTAGTGAATGGATTATTTTTTTTAAACAGGGCGTTCTCACCGGGATCCTAAGGAAATAAAAACCAGTTCCTGTGTGTGTTATTGCTAGCACGGTCGCATGCTGGCCACTGCACTCTCATTTCCTTTTACATCCCTGCGGTTAGAAAATATTCTGGGAAAATATTCTGGGGTCCATACTACGCAGAGCCCTGTATTAGAAATAACTGGGTGGTTCTAGTCTTTAAATGGATATAAAACACAATTTTTTCTTTCATGATTCAGATAGATGCAGGGATGGGCAAGAGGTAGATCACGGTCTACCATTGGACCGCAAGTGAATTTTGAGGTGACCGCCTGTAAGATTCCAAAAGTCTGCATTATAAGAGAAAGATTTCTCACACATCTATGGCAGCTAAGCTCTTCACTCAGAATCTAGAATTCTAGATAGAATCTATATTCTGAGTGAAGACCCTCGCCACCGTAGATGTGTGAGAAATCTTTCTCTTATGCAGACTTTTGAAATCGGCTATGACTCTGAGTCTATGACGGCGGTATGGGCACTGTGCTTCAGCATGCGCAATGCGGCTGTAGCTGAACTCGCTGCCCCAGCTTTGGTTACAGGACCTGTCCCCTAATCAACCTGACATGGCGTCCAGCCAATAAAGCTACTTTGTAGAATGAGTCTCGAGCCGTCTTGATTGTGAGACTACTTATCATACGCAGGCACGGGAGACAAATAAGGTTGCTTGACTGTCCCAGTGTGACGTAAAGAGAGAGCTCTCGCAGTGAGTAAAGACAGAGCGCGGCTGTATTTGTTATAAAAGAGTGCGGCTGATTTTTAAAGCTGTATTATTTGTGTCAAAAATAAAATTTTCAGCCAGCAGGTCCTATTTGTGTCAGAAATACAATTTTCAGCCAGCGTGTCCTATTTGTAGCAAAAATACAATTTTTGAAACCGGTTAAACAGTGTGTGCTGGACTATTCTTTGGGGCATATTTACCAAGGTCTGTCGGACCTGATCCGACAGTGCGGATCAGGTCCGACAGACCTTGCTGAATACGGCGAGCAATACGCTCGCCGTATTCAGCATTGCACCAGCAGCTCACAAGAGCTGCTGGTGCAACGCCACCCCTTGCAGACTCGTGGCCAATGGGCCGCCAGCAGGGAGCTGTCAATCAACCCGATCTTACTCGATCGGGTTGATTTCCGGCGATATCTGTCCGCCTGCTCAGAGCAGGCGGACAGGTTATGGAGCAGCGGTCTTTGTGACCTCTGCTTCATAACTGCTGTTTTTGGCGAGCCTGCAGGTTCGCCAGAAACACGGGGCATCAAGCTCCATTCGGAGCTTGATACATATGCCCCTTTGTGTTTTTTGAATAAATACATTATTGTAATTATTATTATCAAGACTGGTGTTTTTTGTTTTTTTTTAGTTAGGTGACCACGTCACTTGGAATAAAATTTGAGGTAGCCCTTGCCTTACAAAAGTCTGCCCACCCCTGAGATAGAGCATGCAATTTTAAGCAACTTTCTAATTTACTCCTATTCATTTTTCTTTGTTCTCTTCGTATGCTTTGTTGACTGAGCAACAATGCCCTACTGGATTCTAACTGAACACATGGGTGAGCCAATGAGTATCGGTATATATATGCAGCCACCAATCAGCAGCTAGAACCTAGGTTCTTTGCTGCTCCTGAGCTTTCCTAGATAAACCTTTCAGCAAAGGATAACAAGAGAAGGAAGGAAATTAAATAATAGAAGTAAATTGGAAAGTTGTTTAAAATTCTCTATCTGAATCATGAAAGAAAAATGTTGGGTTTCGTGTCCCTTTAATAAAATGGGGTGCTATCAAACTTTACCAGAATGCTGCATATCACGATTTGGAAAACGGTACTGGGGCGATATTTTCTCACCATTTGCTGATTTCTTTGCTTTGCTAGATCAGGGCAGGACAGTAAATATTTTAGGCTTTGAGGGCCAAGTGGCAAAAATCAAGAATATTATTTATGTACTTGTGTAACGAGAGAGAAAATAAATTCACACATTTTTTTTATTGGCAGAATTCATAATATATAACGAACAAATTAGCCACTTGGAAAAATAATTTTGCTGCAGCCTCATATTAAATTTTTTATTTTTGTGAAAAAAATGTGCTGTAATGAGATTCCGTTTTAACCGCTTTCCGCCGTTAGGACGTTCCATGTCGTCCTAACTGCGCTGGGCTTTAGCGCCCTTAGGACGTCATGGAATATCCTAGCCGTTTGGCTGTATTGAAACCATAGCAGCTTTCTAACTGGGATTGCGGGCTGGAGGGAGTTCCTAGAGTCATAAGCCCTCCCCCTGACCCAATACCATAATTAAAATAACGCAATTGCATGAACAATCGCATGATTTAAATTTTTACTTATTTTTTACATCGGAACTTGGTTCTGATGTATTCAAATGAGTACTGTCAGGAAAGGGTTAAATTCTCTAATTTTCCTGACTATTGTTTTCATTTGAGTTGGGAATATTGTGTCGATGACGTTTACTGTGCACCGGGCAGCAGTGCTTAGTGAAAAGAGCAGGACATTTACGGTGTCTGATGCAGCTACTTGGCTCTGCCGTTGCAGCGTAAAAGCGGCCAATGACAATTCATAAACATATAAGAGGGGTTGTGTTCAAATGTAACACTGAAATTTGAATTTCATATAATGTTCCCATGCCATAAAATATTCTTCTGTTAAATTTTTTTTCCACCTGAACATTTAAAAATATAAAAAACATTCTTAGATTGTGGGCAACACAAAAACAGAAGCAGGCGTGATTGCAATTTGTCTACATCTGTGCTAGCACAAAGTACACATAAAAAAGATTTGAGAATTGGAGCGCATAGCATCCCAAACTGGGGAATTGAGTCAAACTTGCCAGGTGCAGGCAATGTTACAATTTCTCAATTTGAAGCAAAAACAAATTAAACCACATTTTCAACTTTGTTTCTAGTTGTTGATTATTTACAGGGACATGAAAGGTATTTTATTTTTGCATAGAATATGATAACAATTAGACACTGCATCACAAAAGATATGAAACCCAACATTTTTCATTAATTCAT